>NW_024868123.1:0-5041 GCF_013358625.1 Macadamia integrifolia
CCCACCCCAAGTAGTAAGTTTTTACCCTTTTAATTGACATCTTAAACTAGTCAATGAGAGGCCTAAAATATCTATTTAGTGTATCTTACTTTTGGAAAATTTTTAGCTTGTCCCGGAAAGCCCGCATCTTTCGTATACTTATCCCAATATTTCAGAATCTCACTTATACCATCTTTTTTTTCTTATCGGGTAGAAGAGGGAAGGGCTATTGAGTTTCAAAGAATCATCGGCTCTCATCTGAAAAAAAAAAAATCTCAAATCTCAGAGAGAGACAACCACCGCAAGAAATATCCCATTACTCTGAATGAGCCTCATACTTAAGTGTTGCACCTATATCGTCACATCCCTCACATTTCTCAATGTGAAACAACATAAATGGTGTCAATTTCGAAGGTATAAAGACGAATCCACATCCAAACATATCTCTCTCTCTCTCTCTCTCTCTCTCTCTCTATCACTTCTCTCAAAAGCCATCCATCTTCAATTCATCTCTCCACTCTATTCTCCATGTGGCATCCTATTTCAGAGAATGTAAATTGATCTATATTCCTTTAAAGGAGTCGTGTATCCCTTCAACCATGTGTATATCGTCATAATAAAATACAGTTAATATTTTTTTATATGATCTTTTCATAAATATTATGTTCACCGGGATCAATGCAACAATGGTTTGAATAAAAATGTTGAATGGATGTGAAGGTTTTGGAAAAGGGCACTAATGGATAACATCTCTAAAGAGTTTATTTCCTCATTATAACTAAGATCAATAATATCTGAATATAAGAAATTAATCAAAAAAAAAAAAAATGGAGGGAGGGGGTGGTGGGGTGGTTTGATTCATAGGATATATTTTGTACATATTTGTCTTCCTTTATTCACAATATATTCCAACAAATAAATGGAGATGCAAAAAATCACTATTTTCCATGCATTTGAGGAGAACATGGTAACTTTCAAATACTATACCAGATGAAAATCTCCCGACATATAATGTTGGGGGAAATCTCTCCACATGAAGGGGACAACTTATTTGAAAAAAAAAATGGGGTTAAACTCTCCTATTCTCCCAATACTCAGCTCTCATACTTCTAAACCTATTTGCAATCGTTTTCTATGTTGCATTGCTCTCTCTCTCTCTCTCTCTCCACATTATTTAAACATTTAGATTTAGTCCAATACATATAAATACCTTCTCCACCACCTAACAAATGGCCACATATGCCTTAGCACGTGCGAATTATATATATATATATATATATATATAGGTTTATTATGTTATGATACAAGTGCTAAGTTTTTTATAATAATGAAAAAAAAACTGATATATTACTCTAACCAGGCTAAAAAAAAAAAGTAATTTAATCACACAATATGAAATAGGGACTTAAAAAAGGCCACATAAAAACCCATGGTTGACCAGAATTGTGCTTCTGCATGCCGATTTTTCAATTGTGATTTTGGGAGTGTCTGATTATCCAATTTTTTCAATCCAAATGTGTTGGAATGGTTTAAATATGTACTATCCAATGATGTAAGAATCGGCTAATGATTTTGCCAACACCAATTTCAAAATTGAGCCCGTAGTTTGAGGCAATCTCAAGAGACAATTTGGTGACTACAATTGGATAATAGTAGGGGTGTCAATTCCAAGTCCGACTGAGCTCGGCCATCTAAAGTCTGAATTTCCCCCGATTAATCAGTCATTCCCAGTGCAAGGTGCTACCCAACCAGAACTGACCTATTAATAGTCCAACTCAGTCCAACATGATTAAAACCCATTTATAGTCTGAGTAGAGCCCATTTACTAAGCCAAACACTTTTATAGCTCAATTACAACCCTTTCAGAGAGGCCCATTTAAAGCCCATCTAAGGCCCATCTCGCCTGATTATTGGTAACCCAATTAAAGCCTGATACCCGATTAATTGTTTATAAAAGAGACCATTACTGTTAGATTTTATATCTATTTTATTATATTTAAGTTTCAAAATAAAGTCTTTCTTTTATGTGTTTCAATTGTCTTGTTATGGTGTGAGACCCTTGGGGTCAAGGTAGTGGAAACGGATGAGAGCCCTAAAGGTTATTCATGGCCATTACTATGAGTGGAGATGTCACACCCCGTTCACACAGAACCGGGCCAGTGACCGAGTTAACACCGATTAACCCAAACCTGCCAGGATCATCTGATACAGTATCCAACCACAGCATACACACAACTAAGAAAGTGTTCATCAGTTCAGCGGAAGACTTAATTTACTTGTAAATATTCCCATTATACTTGATACCCAAATTGTAATACATAGTTAAGTACATGTGGGCCCGCAGGAATGATATTTATACAAAAAGAATACAATTTACATATCAAGTACACAAAAGGGATCATCAAATACACAAAGAGTACAACTCAGCTCGGTATCAAAAGTAAAGCTCAGCTCGGTGTCAAAAAGTAAAGCTCAGCTCGGTATCAATAGGTAAAGCTCAGCTCGGTATCAAAAGTAAAGCACAGCTCCGTATCAAAACTGCGATCCCGCAGCACAACCCTAGCACGAGCAATCCGTGTCGTGCTCTAATTCCTCAGGGACCCACCAATCCTCTTCAGAGAATTCAACTGTGGGGCCCGACCCGTGCTCTTCAGGTTGATGACCTGCAAAATCATCTAAAAGAGGTGCACACGTGGGATGAGCTCTCTAGCTCAGTAAGTGAAAAGAAGGATCACACAGTAGTTCATACAACAAATCAAAACCATATGCACTAGCAATTCATTTTTAATCACATCCACCTAAACAACATTACTAAGTCTTTGGTTTAGTGCTACTACAACCACAGTGCGCGTATACTCCGGGTACGAGCCACGAACTCCATCCCACGATACGCCCATAGGGCTGTCGGAGAAGGCCCACCGTGAGTACTCGAAAAAGTAAAACATGCCGACCACCGGCTCTTAACATAAAGTAAATGACAGAAATTAAAGGTGCTGACTCCAACAATTTAAAAGCAGTACGATTGGCCCTCTTGAATATACCACCGAGGTTGCCGACTGTCCTAATAACCATCCGGGCGTATGTCTAACCGCCACAGTGACCCGACAACCGCGACCACTACTTCCCCCCAAATGGTAACCCAACACCTCAACCCCTGTTAGGAAGGGTCGTAGCACGGGAAGATGATAATCCTAAACCGCATGCTCCTATATGACAGTACGATTGCATAGTGCCATCGCGTCCCATTCTACGGACCACCAATGCACTTGTTTCCAAGCCGACTACGACATCTAGTCTATTAATGCATCATGCACAATGATGTCAACATTCATCACATAAGCATATCATCATTTGGCATTGAGAAATAAACACAGCACACATAGCATAAAATATGAGGATGGCTAAACTACATAGCATTTTCATGATGACATGGCTAGTCTAGATACAATTAGATGAATGCCAAACAAGCCTTGAAACAAGGCCAAATGTTCTCTCCCCACTTACTTGTAGTGTACAAAGACTCACGCCTGATACGGGTGAGATCCGGTGCAAGAAGCGTAAGATTAGGTGAACCTATCATGAGTGAATGGGGTTAATATTTCACCACTTTAGGTTCAAAACTAACAAGATTTGGTGACAAAATCATGTTTAGAATCCTAAAAGGAGGTTGCACGTCCGTTTTGGGTCCATTCGGACGTAGAAATCAAGTTGGGAGTCTCTCGGTTGGGTCAGACAGCCCACCTGTCATGACCCACTGGTCATGACCAGCGGGTAGGTCGACCCGTCGGTCGGCCCGTTGGTAGTGCCCGCCGGTTGGCCCCAAGGGCCCTGCTAAGATAGATGGTCAGGTTGGCCCGTCGGTCGGCCCATCGGTTGGGCCCGTCGATCGGCCCCGAGGGCCTGCCCTCTCAGGTGGGTGCCCTCAGGCGGGCCATTTGGCCCACCGGTTGGCCCACCGATCTTGGCGAAAAAATACCATTTTTTCCCAAAACCTTTCCCAACCTTTGGGGAAGCAAATAGGGCTTTTTCAAACCCATTCTCCACACATTCAAAGTCTCATAAGATGGTTCTAACCTAGATCTAGGTTAAATTTAAGGAATGGAAAGCCATCTTACCTTCTTTGCTCAAGAACTCCTTCAAAAACTCCAAAATCACCAATGCTCCTCCAATCGTGGAAACACTTCCTCAAATCCTTCAAAATCAACACATAAACTGTCACACCCCGTTCACACTGAACCGGAGCGGTGACCGAGTTAACACCGGTTAACCCAAACCTGCCAGGATCATCAGATACTGTATTCCACCACAGCATACACACACTAACATAAGTTCATCAGATCAGCAGAAGACTAAGTTTTACCTGTGAATAAATCCCATATACTTGATACCCGAATTGTGATACAATAATTATATACATTTGGGCCCGAAGGCATGATATATACACAAAAAGAATATGATTCAAATATCAAGTATATACAGGAAATCATCAAAACCATCAGAGTACACAGCTCGGCTCGATATCAAGGCTGGAGCTTAGTTCGGCATCAAGGGTTGTGCCCAGCTCGGCATCACAAAGAAGAGCTCAGCTCGGCCTCAGAAGTGGAGCTCAGCATGGCCTCAGAAGTGCTGTCCCGCAGCACAGCTCTCGCACGAGCAGTCTACGCCGTGCTCAAACTCCTCAGGGGTCCACCAGTCCTCTTCAGGAAACTCGACTGTGGGACCCACCCCATGCTCCTCAGATGTATGACCTGAAAAATCATCTAAAAAGGGGTGTACATGTGGGATGAGCTCACTAGCTCAGTAAGTAGAAAGATGGACCACACACAGTCCACACATCACAACACATCATATGCACTACATGCCATGCTATACATTTTAAATCACATCCACCTAAGCAACATTACTAAGTCCTTGGTTTTAGTGCTACTACAACCACAGTGCGCGTATTTTCCAAGTACGAGCCGCGAACTCCCTCCCGCGATACACCCATAGGGCTGTCGGAGAAGGCCCACCGTGAGTACTCGGAAAAGTAAAGACAATGCCGTCCACCGGCTCTCAATAG
>NW_024868123.1:7623-56461 GCF_013358625.1 Macadamia integrifolia
GGACCAACTACATCTATGTAGATGTGGTAAAGGTCAATACAAAGTACGAACTGCAACGAAAGGTCCAAACAAGGGACAATATTTTCTATGTTGCCCAAATTCAACTAGGGTAATTTATTTCTACGATTGATCTATTTCTAATAGATAATTTTATATTTTTTTTTTAATTCGATGTTAAATTTCAACGACCCTAATCACATCTATTATTTGATATAGGCTGATAACCGTGGATGTGGTATGTTTGTATGGTTGAAAGATGAAACACATATCTTTACCATACAACATACATTATGTTCAGAAAGCTCAACATCAACATCATCCACACCACTGTCCATTTCGAACAAGTACATGAAAGGATATCTGGAAGGGACACTTAAAGGACTAGAGGACCAAACAAATAAGATGAAAGACATCCTTCATGCATTCAAGTCTTTAGACTTGGTCAAAAAGTGAAAATTTGAGAAATTATGTAATAATTAACGTGGACAAGGCATTGTTAGTTCTGTATTTTATTCATCCTTTTGAAACCATGTTTTTTTAGTTGGTATGTAATCACTTTATTGTCCCAAAGGATTTGTATGCTTTTAGTATTTTTAATGTTATTTCTATAATTATTGACTTAAAAGAAAAGAAAAGAGAAAAAAAAAAAACGTTTCTGAAACAAGCATTACCAAACGGCAAAACTGTCGTTTTTTTGTTCTGAAACTGTTCTAGAAACAGATTCACCAAACAACCTTAAATCGTTTAAAAATGGCGTTTTGATACAGAAACTGAAATTTCCGTTTTTGACACGAAACAGAGTTTCTGCAACAGAAATGATACCAAACGGTGCCTTAGTGTGTTGTAGCAATAGTGACTTTATTGATTTTTGGAGATGTCTTCCAGTTAGAACTTTCATGAGCTTAACTTATAGAAAATCAGAGCATTGAGATATCTTTCCAATAGAATGTGAATCAAGTCAACCTAATGTTGGAGTAGAAATTTGTGGTATGACTTTCCGGCATAGTGTGTATGCTTCAGGTTGTCGTCTCTGCTCATCAGTCAGATTCAAGCTCAAGTTTTGGGACCATGTACAGGACTTGGGTTGTTGATGTCTCATAAAAAATCTATCACTTTGAATCTTCTCTAATTATAAAAAAGAATCGGGTCAATTAGAGTTCGGATGAAGAAGATATGATAATTTTGGTGGAAAAACTTAAAATATTAAGGCAAATAAGTGCTCTCGGGTACTGACAGAGACCGATTTGATTTTCTTTCTATCCAAAACTCAATGAGGATGGAGTTTGAAGCCCATTTTTTTCAATTTTGTGCTTATCAGCATGGATTTCGGTTATATGACTTGGGATGGAGTTTTGAGCATCTTTCAAGCTAAATTAGAAGAAGGATAATTTTGGAAATGTTGTATATTTATGAGTCTAATTTTATAACAAAGATGAATCAGTCCAATATGACTTATGTAGAGAGAGTTATGGCCTTTGGACTAAGAATAATTTAATCTGTTAGAGTTGATTCTGGTCTGAACTGAGCAGTTAAACCATTCAATAGATTAGGCCTTTTGTTAGAATATTTAATATTTTTTTTTAGGGATTCATTTTCAAGAACCAAAGTAAAAAAATTATAGAACAACAGCCACAAAGAGAAGAGGAGAAACGAGAAGGTGAGACAGTTCCAAGCCTTGGCTGTGTTTCATACTCATTGATGGTTATGAGAAGTTTGGGAAGTGGAGATCTTCACTATATATGCTTTCTAGAGGTGAGATTGAAGGGGAGCACATTGTTTGCAGTGCAATTCTAATGGATAGGCACAGATTTAGATTCTGCTAGTGCGTTTCTTGCTCTTTCTGCTGATGGCTATGCCGAAGGTGGAGATTGTGAGTTGCTCTAGCTTGTCCATGTTTTTTTCTTTCTGATGTATTTTTTTTTGCTTTTTTTTCATCGATAAAATTATCTTTTACAAAAAAAAAAAATGTTACTAAGGTTGAGGTAACTTGTTATGCAAATCTCTGTTTTTATGACTCTACGTTTAGATACTTATTGAGCAAACCTAGTATCCTGTATGTAAAGGTTAGGATTTTATTTTATTTATCATTTTTATTCTAAGGGCTATCAAGTGGGTGTTTGATAGTTTGTTGGAGGGTTAGGTACTTTAGCCATTATGGGTGAAAGGGTGGAAATAGGAATGGGTGTTCTTGAATTGTATTGACTAGAACACTAATAGCATATTGAGCAATATAAGAAGCTCCAATTTGTGAATTATTTCGTGGAAGTAAGCACGCTTGCTGAATCACATAAAGATTTGTGTTGGTTTTCTTATTGTTTATTGTTTCGGAAGTGTGTTTATTACAGGATGGGTATGCACACCTGATTAGACTTTATTGTGTGTAAGGTGGGGTGTTAATAGGGACGTGTGCTTGTGATTGGTAAAACGTCACTAACAACTAATCTGTTTGTTTGCTTCTTGTGTGAAGTCTGCAATGAAAATGTTTTGAAGGTCACAGATTCACCCCACCGTTTAGTGACATACTTTGACTATCAATTGGTATTTGAGTAGTGATTCACTACGATCAGTGCTTAACTGAAAAGTGTAGATCAGAACAGTGTAAAAACGACTTCAGGTGAATGTCACTCATACAACAAAAGACCTATGTTTGACAATTTTAACTATAAAATTTGGCATATTTGGATAGAGACCTAACTTATGGCCTTCGGTCAAGATAACTGATTATCATCCAAATATGGATAAAAACCTGGCACATAACTAAATACTGATCCAATGGCAGAAGAAAGAAGTTGGAATATGATTCAAGGGCCAAAAATGCACCTCTGGAGTATTGGTCGACAGTGAGTTTGTCAAGGACATTGGTTGTGTAATGGCAAAAAAGTTTTAGGACAAACTGAATAATATCCATGAGGGCGATTTCAGGAAAAAGGAGGCTAAACTACAACACCACAAAGCACATTTTGAAGAGCTTAAAATGGCTAGCAATGATAGGATTGAAGCACACATACTAAGAGTTAATGAAATAGTCAATGCAATCCGAGCTCTTGGGGAGACGTTGAAGGAACCAAGTGTTGTAAATAAAATTCTAAGATATCTACCTACTAGATATAATACCGAAGTGTCAACAATTGAGGAAGCAAAGGATCTAGATACTCTTAGCCTATATGAAGTTTATGAGTTACTAACAGCTTATGAAATGAGGATTGGAAATGAAAAACCTACAAAGAAGATCCTGACTTCAAAGCTACAATGAATCTGAAAATCAAGGAAAAATTAGAAGAAGAATAAGACGAAGAGGGCTCTGAGGATGATTCATTGTTAATCTTCCAAGAAGACTAAAGAAAGGAAAATGCACTTAGAAAGGAAAACTTACCTTTAAATGTTTTGATTGTGGTAAAATTGGCCACTTTGTTCAATAATTTTTGATAAGGAGAAATATGAGGATGAAGATGAGAACATACAAGAGAGTAGCAATAATAAGAAAAGCAAAAGAAAATTTATCTCCAAAAAGATGAAGACTAATAAAAGAAGCTTGATTTTGAAGGAATACATTAGTTCCTCAAAAAAATTAGATGAAGATAATGGTGAAGAGGGTGAAGACTTAATGTTCATGGTCTCTGAAGACAAATCTCAAAAGGAGATAACAGTTGAATATGAAGATGAGGAAGAAGCTGAAATAGACATTGAAGAAGATTTTTTATCTACCTAGGAAAGACTTCAGGAAGAGTAAAGAAAAATGAAAGATTAACTAAGCAACTTGATGAAGCAAACAAGATGATCATCAAGATTAAAGGCATTGTTGAAGAGTCTAAAAATATGACTGAGGATCTAGAAAAACCAACCTATCATTAAAGAGAGTGCAACATATTTAAATAAAATATTATGAGACTAAGCAGTGAGTTGAAAGAAATGAAGGGAATCAGTTCAATGACTAATGCACGTCAATCATTCACTATTCTACAACCTAGCACTCAGTCACTGAATAATCCAACAGACACTATCCCACCAATTGGAATGCAAAATAATATACTGGATGAAATTCTCGGTTATCATAGACTATCACACATTAAATTTGGTCTTGGTTTTGATCAGGAAAGGTCATCCAAGAGTACAAAGACAAAGGATGAGGGAACAGTTAAAGACTCTGTGAAGACTAACAAAAGAAGGTCTCAGAACATTCAAGTCAAAAAGACAGGCAATAATAGATCCATCAGGACAGTGAATGCAAGACCAAACATAGCTATTGACAGAGTTGGGTTCACTAAAGTCACTTATCAAAGACAATCTGCTAGAGCTTATAATTTTTTTCCTTGTCATTGTTATAGTTGCAATGGATATGTTTAGAAGATGATTGATTGCAAAAGGAACATCAAACCTATGAGTATTGTTAGCAAAAGTCCATTTGCACCTTTGAGAGAGGAGACCACAATGTGCTATTGATGCTAGAACTTTGGACGCATTGAAAAGAATTACAGGACAATATTTCCTCCTTATAAACAACAACAAAGAAACAAGAAGGGGTCGACTACAATGAAAAGTTCATCCTAGCCATTGCTACGTCTCAAGGCTGACTAGTTCGCCAGCTCAATGTTCACAATGCCTTCCTCCATGGAGTGCTCTCTAAAGATGTATTTATGGTACAGCCCCCTGGCTTTGAAGATCGTGCTCAGTCCTCTCATCTGTGCAAACTTCATCGGTCTCCGTATGGTCTTAAACAGGCACCTCGTGCCTGGTTTCAGCACCTCACATAGTTTCTCCTTCAATTGGGCTTTACTGGTTCTAAGACTGACCCCTCCTTATTTATTTTTCATCAGGTTGGAATTCAGATGTATGTCTTGATATATGTTGACGATATCCTAGTGACCAGCACCTCCCCCTCTCAGGTAACTTGCCTTCTCCAGCAATTGGCCACTGAGTTTTGTAGACACCCAGTTTTGTCACCCTCCCTTTGACTATGATGATTCACGGATGGTGGATGCGACTCTTCACTTCCAATCAAAAGAGATGTAACTGACTGAGGTAGCCCTACCCCAACACACTCCCTTTACACACGAAACTCCTAAAATCCCTAGAAGCCCTTATACTGCAAAAAAGAAGGGTCCAATTATGAAATCACATATACGAAGGAATCCAATCCAAAGTGACCGTACGGATGGAAAGTGCTTGGAAATGATTCCAATGATAAATGGTACATCAAAATCGGATCGTTGGATCTCCTGTAATCATTCCCGAAAGATAGAACCCATCCGATCAGAATTTGGGAATAATATTCCACAAAATATTCCTGTGCAGACCCTTCAGCCCCCTGTGCTGCCCTGCCCAAGCACCCCGCGGCCCCGCCTATGCCCCCCACTGCCTCGCTTATGCGCCTTGTGGCCCCACACCCTGTGCGGCCCTGCCATGCACCCCGCAGCCCTGCTTAGCCACCCCGTAATCCTGCGCCCCTTTGGGTAAAATACCCGAATTTTCACTCCTTGGGTCCCCAAAACTTATTAATACCCCTTATTCACCTCCTAAAATCACACTTGTTTGGCATACCCATTCCCCCTCCCTTGGGTGAGCTATTCTTATCCTCCCTTGCCCTTGTTGACCCCCTCCCTTGCCTAGCATAGCACCCTCTAGTCCCTTCCCTTGGTTTGCCTAGTCCTTCCTTAGCTTTCCCTTGGTGAAACTCTGCCGAAGTGCCGCCCAAGCCTTAGCCTTCCAATAGCCTTTTCCTAGCCAAAGCTTTGTCGAAGTGCCACCCAAGCCTTAGTCTCCAAGTAGCCTTCCCTAGCCGAAGCTTTGCCAAAGTCACACTTGGTTGGCATACCCATTCCCCCTCCCTTGCCTAGCATGGCACCCCTCTAGCCCCTCCCTTGCCTAGCATAACACCCCTCTAACCCCTTCCCTTCGTTTTCCTAATCTCCTTAGCTTTTCCTAGCCAAAACTCTACCGAAGTTTTGCCCAAGCCTTAGCCTTCTAGTAGTCTTTCCCTAGCCGAAGCTCTGCTGAAGTGCCGCCCAAGCCTTAGTCTCCAAGTAGCCTTCCCTAGTCGGAGCTCTGTCAAAGTGCCTTCAAAGCCTTAGTCTTCTAGTAGCCCTTCCCTAGTTGAAACTCTACCAAAGTGCCATCGAAAACTCAGCCTTTTTATCACATTTTTCTAGCCAAAGCTCTACCAAAATACTAATCTAGGAACTAGCCTTCCCTAGCCAAAGCCCTGCCAAAGTTCTATCAAACTACCAACTCAAGAATTACTCTTCCCTAGCTGAACCTCTGTCTAAATATCCGAAGACCACCACAGTCAACATCTCTAAAGAAAGGAAGTTGGAGGTCAAGACCACCTTCCCCTGAGCAGGGAAAATTCATAAGAATGTCCATATCTACACCAATCGGGGGCCCACCCTTCTTGACCCGAAACAGGGGTTAAGCTTAGGTATAATCTCTTACTTAAATTAGCATAATGTAGATTCTTTATTGACCCTGTTTTAGTGTACATATGTAATTATTTGTTTTATTAGTGTGTGTGTGTGTGTGTGTGTGTGTATATATGTCATAATTTAACCATACATGTAGTATAGGAATAATTGTGAAAAATGTTCGTTCTTAAGCATTTAGTAGGATGACCGGTTGAACTGGGTAGATTGGTGCCTAACACCTTCCCAATTCTACAACCTGACAGGTGCCTTGTTCTCTAGACCAGACCAATTTCCCAAATCAATTTGATATTGCCTGATGTGGTTTAAGGCACCCCTCTTCCCTGTCCTCCTCTCTCCCTTTCACTCTTTTTTTTTTATTTATTAATATTATTTGTATGGAACTGCCTAAGAAGACTTCACTTACACATACCAGAGGGGTAAGGGGAATACAGGAAGAGGGGGGACACACTAAATACACACTCACATCCCCATGTGATAAGAGTTGACCACTGACCTAGACACCTTGCATGCCTCTGTGTGTGTGTGTGTGTGTGTGTGTTGTAATTTATAGTCCTACATGGAGTTGCAATGTAGAAACCAAAAAGGAAAAAAAATCTGACCTTGTTCACATCTATGATCTTAAGAGTGATAGGCCTAAAGAGTTTTTAACAGTTGTAGTTTATAGTCCCATGTGGAGTTGCAAGGTAGGTTAATCCAAAAAAAGAAAAAATCTGACCTTCTTGTTCACATCTATGGTGTTAAGAGTGGTAGTCCTAAAGAGTTTTTAATAGTTGTAGTTTATAGTCCTATGTGGAGTTGCAAGGTAGGTTAATCCAAAAAAAGAAAAAAATCTGACCTCCTTGTTCACATCTATGGTGTTAAGAGTGATAGGCCTACAGACAAATGTACTCAGGTCGAGTTTTCCGTTGACATTAAAGATGCATTACTTTTAAGTTACTGATTTTAGAGGGTTTTTGAGAAACTACTATTACATTACTATCCACTAACACATATATACGACAGGTTTGATCTCACAACCTCCTCTCCTGCAAGCTAGTTTTTCTAGTCGATGTTATCATCATTAAGCTAAACTAGTGTTCATGGGGGAATACAAATCAGGTTTTTGTATGAGAATCATTTTAGTAGGATCCTGATCCACACACATGGAATCCAGCCTGTTACGAATTCCAGCTCGATTCCATGTGTGTGAATTAAAACCATGCAAGAATTCATATCACCGAGATATTCAACAAAGCCTATGATATATAGGGTTAATTTTTACGAGGAAAATGGGGAAAAATGAAAACATAAAGGGAAATTATCCAGTACCACCCCTAAAATTGAAAATAACTTGGAGTGACCCCTAAAAATGAAAATAATGTCTAGTAGACCCCTCACTTTCTCAAAATTATATCTAAAAAACCCACTCTGTTAGGTTTAAGGTGTTAAGTGATGATGTTATCAGTCATTTTTTTTCCAAATGGCCAATCTACCCTTATGGATATGTTAAGTTACTATAATGACCTTCGATTACAATCTGCTCTTACTACTGTTGCTGTGCTCTGACTACCTCTGCTCCGTATACCTGCGAAGAAGAGAGGAAGAGGAAGAGGAAGAGGAAGAAGAAAGCAGCTTATGACTATTTATTGTCTATTTTTTCTTAATTTCCTGGAATCTTGATACCTTTTATAATTTATCCTTTGTTGTAGATGTAAATATCCTTTCTTCCCCCAATAACTATCGATCTCGGCCCTAATTTTATTTTTGTCTACGTGCTCTCTTATTATCGATTATGTATCTCTACGATTGGGGGTATAGGAACACTAAACTCCTTATGTTTTTCCTCGAGGCAATGAGTCTTCTTCCTGATTATCTTGTATCTCTTGTGAAGCCCTAAAGACATGACAAGCACTTCATTGATCTCCTCTCACCCTCCGACATTAGGTTTCGAAATCCCACCGCTTGATTTCACTCTAGGTGACGACTTTGTCCCTTCATGGACATCACTCTGCATAGTATCTTTTTTATGGTTCCATCTCCGATCATCTCTAGCGAAGCCCTAAAGACACGACAATGGGGAATTAATGTCAAATAGATGATGGTATCTATTATTTGCACTTCACTGATACAACTCTCACTCTTAGACTATAGAGTTTCAAAACCACACCGCCTGAGTTCACTCTACGTCACACCTTCGTCCCTTCTGAGAAATCATTGATAGCAGCCAGCGAGGTAAATTTCTTTCTATCTTTTTAATGGGTTAATTTAACGCGAAGAATAAAGAGCGGTACAACTGTACAAGTTCCTATCTTAGTGTTTATGATATTGTTGTATTATCTGTGATGATGGGGTTGGAATACCTCTTTTTTATGCTGCCATTTGAATGCAGACAGGGAAACTGCTAAAAGAAAACTGATAGATATAAGCGGGAATCTGCATGAATTGGCTGCTTTCTTCTTCCTCTTCACAGTAACTCTCTCATTCACACTTTTTAATGGACAGGTTACCTAGAGTTGTAGCAGGCACTGTAGAGATTCATTTGCGGCTTATGGGGATTCAACAGTGATGAATTGAGGTAATTAACTTCAATAATTTTCTTTCTTTCAAAAGGATAAAAGTGAGGTTTTTCTCTGCTTGGGTCGCGGATGAAGATTTGGTGCAGAGCTACCCACCGCAACTTCTGCCTACTGTTGTTACTGTTATAATCACCCAGCTAGAGTCGCAGCTGAACTGACGATGATAATACGTAAGGGTTTGAAAAGATAAAAATGAGCTCTTTTTAGAGTTTTAAGTATAAAGGTAAAAATATCATTTCTCATTTTTAGTTAACGGTGTTACAAATTAGGGGTGTGATGGATATTATTTCTATTTTTAGGGGTCACTCCAAGTTACTTTCAATTTTAGGAGTGGTACTAAATAATTATACATTAGATAACTGAACACCCTAAAAGGCTAGGTGAAAATGGCACCTCAAAAATCTCCTACCACATGGCATCATGCCACATCATCATTTTCAAAGAAAGATGAAAATGCCCTGTTTCAGCCATCCCACATGAATCAGTCTCGAACCACTTAACAATTTAGCTATACGTACCTTGGACCCTGTACGCATCACCACTACCACTGGCATCCTTCACACCTCACCAAACACAATGGGGCCCACTCACCCAAGTATATTCTGCCTTGGGCTTCAACTTCTAGCGCAAGTAATAATATAGGGAGAGAGAGGGTGCAAGCGGTGTTTATGTCATGGTTCCCTCATTCCATGACGGCATCATATTTCAAAGTCATAGGAATGACCAATGAGTTCTCTCATTGCTGCCCTGTATGAAGTATGAACATTTTTTATTTTTTATTTTTAATGAAAATAATAAAGTATGAACACATCACACGGTACCTTAGGCATTAAGAACCTTATAAAATAAGAGGATGGATTATAAAATTACATTACCCACTTTTGGGTTTCTCTTTACAAAATTACCCCCAAAAAGCTTTGGTCAACAAAAATATCCAAAATTAGGTTTGGGTTTACAAAACTACCCAAAACAGTGATTCTCCTTCGTCTGCCTATTTGTTTTGTCATTTTTACCCCTGGCCAAGGTTGTAGCACGGCCTGATGGAGGCCGAGGTGGCAGCCCGGCCTGATGGAAGCCGAGGTGATAGCGCGGCCTGATGGAGGCCGAGGTGGGAGCCCGCACTCCACCTCTGCCTCCGTAAAGCCGTGCTGAACCTAGGCCTCCATCAGGCCGTGCTGCCACCTCGGCCTCCATCAGGCTGTGCTGCCACCTCGGCCTCCATCAGGCCGCGCTTCATCTCTGCCTTCGTAAAGCCGTGCTGAACCTAGGCCTCCATCAGGCCGTGCGTCACCTCGGCCTCCGTCAGGCCGGGCTGCCACCTCGGCCTCCATCAGGCCGTGCTACAACCTTGGCCAGGGGTAAAAATGACAAAACAATTAGGCAGAGGAAGGAGAATCACTGTTTTGGGTAGTTTTGTAAACCCAAACCTAATTTTGGATATTTTTGTTGACCAAAACTTTTTATGGGTAATTTTGTGGAAACCCAAAAGTGGGTAATCATGTAATTCTCCCAAATTAATTTCCTCATAAGTGATTGGACAGTTTGAATGAGCATACATAGTTTGTGAAGTAATACTGTTTGGAAGACCAACTTCGTGACATCATCTTTACAGTTCAGGCACTTCTAACGTGTAGTTTGACAAAAGGGAGAGTAGCGACAGAAAACAAGTGGTAAAGGGGGGGTGGGGTAGTTTCTTAGGCCCCAAGTCTACCTCCTATGCCGTTCGTTCCCAGTGGCGACATGAGCTGCCGTGTTCTTCTCTTCATCCGCATGAGTGTTCTTTTCAATCATTGATTAGCCAGGCTTTTCCCTTTGGTTTTCTCATTATGGAGTTCATGCAAGTTTATTGGATTATTCCTTTAAATATTTGCTCTGTCGTGTTCTTCTCTTCATAGGAATGAGTGTTCTCTCCAATTGTTGATTGGCCAGGTGTTCTTTTTTGGTTTTCTCATCATGAAGTTCATGCAAGCTTCTTGGATCATTCCTTTTGATCTTTACTCTTTACATCATTATAGTTTATCTGTGTGCTCGGTAGAAGTTGGCTTTGTGGGCGATACTCATCTGATGGCGTGTAGCATGATTATCATTTTTCATTTCTTTATCTGGTTCAATCTATATATGTTCTCTCAACTTGGGTTGCTTGGCTCCTAAGGCGGCGCATGCGAAAGGCTCACCTTTGTTGTTCAAGTGACCCTTTGGCGGTTTGTCTAGCAACCTTCCTCCTATTTAAGACCTTTGGTTCTCTGCAATGGATTTACCTTTGCTCTTATCTTGGCTGTGAGTACCCTCTAAACTCCAAAATGGACAGCTCCTCTCTAACAACTTCTTCTCCTACTTCCCGCCTTTGATCCTACTGCACTTGCCATAGCTGAGTGTCTTGCCTCTGATATGTCAAAACTTGACCTCCCAATGCGCGACATTAGCACTTTTAATATCTTGAAGCATAAGGTCCATTTGCTATGCATAACCTTCGCTTCTCCCTTGTCTGTTGGGTGAGCGACAATGCGGTGGTTAATGTTCTAGAACTTCGTTCTATGTTCGCCAAGTCTTGGCAACCCCGATCCATCAAGGTAGATGAGATTCATCTTGTAAAGGGTGCTGCTGATAGCTTCATCGTGAAGTTTAACACTGCCATGGACATGCACGTTATACTTTTCTCTCAACTATGGGTCCATAATGGCCAGTTAGTTATGTTGTAACTGTGGAATCCTTCTATTCCACCTGACCAGGTGTTATTCTCACATGCTATTATCTGGGTGCATGCAAACAAGCTTCCATGGATGTTCTTTGATTACGATATTCTTGCTGATAGTTTCTCTAAGGCTGGTCAATGGCTTGACATAGAATGCCCATCTGGAACTCTGAGCTCTGCATACTCTCCCGCTGCATGTGTCCTCATACATCTAACTCAAGATATGGCGCGATCTACACTGTTGAATGTAGAAAAACCTGATAAGATGAAGGTAACCTTTGCATATGAATATAGACCGATCATTATGTGTGTGAACTGCTTGCGAGTCGGGCACAAGGGATTAGATTGCCCATTCAAACCGACTGCTGCTTTTCTAAGTGCACTTGCAGTCTCTGAGCAGAATGCAGAATCCACTCTTCTCCCAAAGGCGGCCATTCCTCCTCGATGAATTAATCTCCTAACAGAGGTATGCAAAGTCTATGATGATATTTTCATGCCTACTAATTCAACTGGTCTAGCTGCAGACAACTCCAATAAGGGGGCACCTCTGCCTAGATCTAATGTCTCATACTCTCAACGACGGAAATTGGAACTCCTGCAGTCGTTTATTCAACTTGCCGAGGTATATAATCTCACTCTCCCGAAGCAACCAATAGGTTCACCGCTCTACTCTGCGGCTAATATTTCATAGTCCTCCGGATCGAGTTCCAAGGACCAATATCCCATGCATATTCCTCTCACTCCGATGTCTCCTAGGTGGTCATCTATGATTCGCCTACAAGCCCCCAGGTCCTTACTATCCTCCAACATTAACAATGACTTCTGGCCCCACCTCTACAACCCCTATTCAAGCCATCAGACCCTTCATGCAATACTATCCCAGGCCCGGTTTGCATACAATGGATGGCAATGCCCCCAGAGGCTCCGTCAATGGAAGTTTTGACCTGAACCTTTCTCTGCCAACCCTACCACAGAATACCCCTCCAATCACAATGGTGCCTCCCCCCAACATTTTGGCAGTGCCAACCCTTCTGCTGGACAGATGGGCACTGAACCAATGCTGATGGACGTTCAAACTACCTTTGGTGGCCCTCTTACTGTGAGCTCTGTCACTCCAGCCCCTACTCAATACTATAAGCGTCACTTATCACTACGAGATGTAATTGCTGCACCTTCAAGTGGGTGCATTGAAATTTATAAGAAAGGGAGAAATTATGCAGTCTCTTCCCATTATTCTGAGGCTGTCGTATCTGGCCGTACTCAGCCACCGCCACAGCCATGAGCCTTATGTCGCTTAACTATCGAGGGTTGGGTCGGACCTCAGCAGGACAGGAAATCCGCGCTCTAGTAGGTAATAACCGACCATTTTTGTTGTTCCTTTCTGAAACTAGAACCATTCAGATGAATCTCTACTCTCTATATCGGGAACTTAACTTTGATCACTTCCTGTGTGAGCCGACAGAGAATGGTAGTGGTGGCATTATCTTATTTTGGCTTAACAGCATTCAGGTTACTCTTCTCTGGCAATCATCTTGGTGTTTTCACACTCATATTCAACTTCCATCTATTAGTTTCTAGAGCTCATGTTCGTTTCTTTACTTAAGTTGTCAGTCTCAGATGAAGTCCCTACAATGGCAAACATTACAGCATATTTAAAGTTTCACCACAAGACCATGGCTTATGGGTGGGGACTGGAATTCCTACTTAAAGCCTGACGACAAGAGTGGAGGGAGACCGATTAGAAGATCACAGCTCAAGGACATGCAAGAGTTTTTGGACACAACTGCTCTCTTAGATCTACAGTGCACTGGAGCCCTGTTTACCTACGACAATCATCAGTGGAATGAACACAGAATTGGGTAGAATATTTTCCAAAAATTTATATTAAGCATTTGCATGTTGTATCTTCCGATCACAAGGCGATTCTCCTCCATACCTTTTTGTACCCTCTTAGTGGAAGACGTCCCTTTCGCTTTGAGGCTTGTTGGGTCTTAGAACCTACTTTTGATGCTCTAATGCAAGCTGAACGGTTTAGTGTTTATTCTTGATCTCCTTCCTTTACATTTCATAAGAAACTGACACACATTAAGCATAAACTTAGAATATGGAATAAATCGATTGTGGGTAACATACATCAGTGAGAAGCTCACTTCAGGCAGACTCTTGGCATGCTTTATGACCAGCATATATCTGAACGTGCGAACATTGGTACACAACAAAAAACTATTGCAATCCCCTTCTCAAATGTACCATTGCCCAACAAGAAATGCTTTAGCATCAAAAGTCTCGCTTGAATTGGATACAATTCAGTGATAGGAATACCAAATTCTTTTACCTCACTACAGTAAGAAGAAAATCCAGGAACTTCATCAGAAATTTAAATTTTCATGGACTTTCTTTAACCACTCGTGAGGAGCTTGGGCCAGCCATCACAAATCATTTCAAAGCCATTTACTCTACTATCAATCCAATACTTCATAGTCATTATTTTGATGGGATCTATGGAAGAATAACAGAAGCCGATAACAACAATTTATTGTGACTTTTTACCACTGATGATGTGTTCAACACTGTTAAGCATATGGCCCCATCCAAATCTCCGGGTCCCGACGGATTTCAGGGTCTATGTTGTCAAAAAACCTGGCATATCATTGGAGCAGGTACATTTTCCAAATTTCTCAATCGAACTTATATTGCCCTAATTCCTAAAGTAGATCACCCTACTGCTATTGGAGAATTCCGGCCCATAAGTTTGTGCAACTTCATATATAAAATCATTGCCAGGATTTTAGTTACTCAGTTGCAACCAATTCTAAACAAAATCATTTCCTTTAACCAAAATGGTTTCATCAAGGGGCGAAATATCCATGACAACATTCTAATTTGTCATGAATTGTTGCACTGTATCAAAACCAAGAGGCGTGGAAGAAATGGACTGATGTCCATTAAGATTGACATGAACAAAGCCTACGATAGATTGGAATGGGGTTTTCTAGAACAGGCTCTGTTGTCCTATGGATTTGATTCTCAGTGGGTCAATTGGATCATGTTCTGTGTCTGGACTCCGTAGTTGGCAGTTCTCTTCAATGGCTCTCCTCTAGATTTTTTCCAACCAATCAAGGGTCTCAGACAGGGTGATCCATTATCATCGTATTTGTTTGTGTTATGTGTAGAGGTTCTCTCTACCCATCTTACCACTATAATGACTAATAATCAAATTCAAGGTATTAAAATCTCTAGGGGCTGCGATGCAATTTCTCATATGGCCTTCGTCGATGATCTCATTTTATTCGGTCAAGCTAATTTTCAGGAATTTCATGCCTTTTCAAATATTTTAAATGAATATTGTCAATACTCTGGGCAACTTCTCAATATTTCCAAAACTCGAGCTCAATTTAGTCCCAATGTGAGCTCTGTTATCAATCAACATATTGAGGAATGTCTTCAAATCATTCCTACAAATCGATTGGACATTTATCTTGGCCTCCACTTTGTAGGGAAAAAGCTCATCAAGACTGACTGCCAGAGTCTTATCGATCGTGTTTCACAAAGATTGCAGAATTGAAAATCCAAATTTTTGAACATAGCTAGTAAGCATACCTTAACCCAATCAGTTCTCTTAGCCATTCCTTTGCATTATATGTCTTGCTTCAAGCTTCCGATGAGTATTTTAACCTAGCTTGATTCGTTGAGTCAGAAAATATTTTGGTCGAATGGGGAATCGAATCTTACTCCTACTGTCAGTTGGGTAGAAATCTACCAACAAAAGCATTGCGAGGGTCTAAATCTAAAGATTTCTCATGTGATGAACTAAGAATTATTGACAAGAAGAGGGTGGCTACTGCTGACCCCCTAAATATCATTATGGAGTCGGTTGATGAAATGACGATATTTTTCCCTCTCCAACTTTCTACAGGCCCACTGCCCTACCTCTGCTTCTTGGGGTTGGAAATCGGTTTGTTGAAATAGAGATTTACTGAAGCAAGGGCTCTTTATACAAGTCGGCTCTGGAATATCTTTTAACCCTTGGACAGATTTTTGGAATTCTAATTGTCCCCTTGCTACTGCCCCATTTCCTCTTCCCCGCTCTGCCACCCTTACTGTGGCTACCTTATTGATGTCAAATGGCACAACTTGGAATTCCTCAGCGATCTCATTTCGGTAGCCTCCTGACATTGCATGGCACATCCTCTCAATTCCCCTTCCTCACACTCCAACCCCTGACCACTTTATATGGTTGTGCCCATTGTGCCATTCCCCTGATCCAATGCGGTTAAAATTATGGCATACATACACAATTCCAAAAATCCAATTCTTCTCTTGGAAGGTTGCTAAGGGGAAGGTCCCTACTCCTACTCTTCTTAATCAAAGAGGTATTATGGTCAATAACATCTGTCCGTGGTGCTCCTGGTCAGTCCTAAATGCCCATCATATTTTCATAAATTGCCCATTTGCTGCTCGGGTATGGAGTATGGTTGGATTAAGTACTATTGCTGGATGGAGCGATGTTACACAGAACATAATGGCTCTTTTCAAATCAATGCACAAATCAAAGGATAGTCAGCTCAAGGTATCGCTCATTCTCAATTTTCTTTGGAATGTTTGGATAGCATACTTAAATCATAGCTTCCGTTCTACACTCACGACACCCTATGCCCTCCTCAAACACACTTCTGAAATGGCTACTGCATCTCTCAATAGTTGCTTCTTTCCTCCTCGCCTGCCTATTTCCGTTGCTTGGTCGCCGCCCCCTCAAGATTACATTAAAATTAACATCGATGGTGCATCCAAAGGGAAGCCGGGTCAAGCTGGAGTCGGCGGTGTTTTTCGTGATCACAATGGAACATTCCGCTTTGCCTTCTCCCTTGGAATTGGGTGGAACTATGTGTGTGTCGCTGAAGCTTTAGCTCTTTACTATGCCCTTCGGATTGCTGTTTCTCTACGACTGCATTCCTTATGGATTGAGGGGGATAATGTTGCGGTCATCAATGACAAATAAGTTCCATTCCATACCTTGGCGAATCAGGCACATTATTGCTTACTGTCAAGCCATGCTACCTCATTTTGCAAATATTGCTTGTCATCATATCCATAGAGAAGGCAATGTGGTCGCTGATATTCTCGCTAGCTGAGGAGCTGATCTACAAGAGCCTCAATTATGGACTTCTTCTCCTCCTTTTATTACATCTTTTTTGAATGTTGATGCTTCTTGTACTACTTTTATTCATATTAATTAAATCCTTCCTTTATCAAAAAAAAAAACATAGATGACCAACTTCGTGGAAAGAACATAATGGTATATTTAAGAGCAACTCAAGGAGCACAAATGCCTCAGTCAACCAAATTAATCTTACTTTCATTGAATCTGTCCAAGTTGGAATCCCAAAATTTAGCTAGCTAGTTTCTTAATTTGACACGTGATTAAAATGTAACATTGGCCTTAACAGACACACCTAGTGTAGGAATGGGAAGACCATATTAACGACTATTTTTTTTTTTTTTTTTGTAATGAAAAAAGGGTGCTCCATGGTAGTGATCATAGCCCCCAGGATAAGCCCTCGTACGGCAAACAGTGCTTCTGCTAGAGAACTCAAAATTAGGAATTGTGTTCAACATAGAAAGAGTTTAGTCAAACAGGACCTGCTACTTCTCGAAACTGGATAGAGGGGAGGTCAGGGGGGGAGGTAGAACCCACAACCAGCCAACTCGAGTGGTGATAGGTTGAGGGAATTTGCACCACTAGGCTACCAACCCCATTGGTATATTAACTACTAATTAATACCTAACAAAAGGAAGAATTCTATCCCATATTACCTTAGCTTAAGCCCCAAGAAATATCAGCTACATATAAGAGTAAAAGAACTTATAAAATCTCAATAAAGTGTCGAAGACAGCGATCTTAAGTTGGTGAATTAAAACAAAAAATCATCTTAATTTGAGTGTAGTGAAGTTGATTAATCTAGTCTCCGGCTTTCTCCGGCAGGCCGCTATTACATAAAGGTTTTGGGTGTAACAAGCAAACAATGACATATGATGGGTAACCATAAGGAAATGTGTTGGTACACATCATTCTTAATAACAGTGTGCTCCTACTTGTGCTGGATCGGAAGGGATGTGGATGTGGATGTGGATGTGGAAGGTCATCCAAAAACTGTTGCATCTACTGGCCTCGAAACAACGATGGTTTCCGTGACTAAGCATTTCTCATCTACTCATAAAGTGCGGTTTAACTAGTAGTTTTCTTTCTTCTGTCTATAAGCTTAAGCATGTCATTGATTTCCATTTTTTTGTTGAAGGCTTAATTGAAGTTATCCTTTTTTTTTTTTCTCTGTAAAATTAATTGCTTTAATATTTTCTGTAATATTTCTCTTTCTTTTATCCAGTCCTCCCATAAAAATCTCTATCACTACAATGAATCAAGACGAGGTCGGCGCAATCTAGAAACACCCCCCCCCAAGCCCCCACTATTGTTGCTACACCTCAACCTACACCTTCGTTGCAACCCCTTGCGCTCCAGCCTCCCTTAACCCACTAGCCTTTCCACAACCACCTATCCCCACTACCACCCCGGGCCCCACCTTCCACCCTAAGAGACCCTCAATATTCACCTGTACCCTGTTGCAACCTCCAACCTTCGTGAATGTACAAAATTAGATATTATAAATAATCTAAAGTCCAGAGTAGTGCCTCAAAATGTGTCTATATTTATACACAGATGTAAATGTAAATATAAGAAATCGATCCAAATAGATTTTCAAACTTAAAATTGTTTCAATTGATTCAAAATTTTAAATTTTATCCCAAGTATACCATTCTCTCTTTTTTTTTTTTTTTTTGGAGGTTGCTAGTAAATTTTACTCCAAGCATATTTTCAATAGAGTATTTTATTTATTAATTTATTCCCTTTCCAATGCCTCTCTCAAACATTTGAACTTGAGGATTAAGTGTATATCACGTGAAGAGTGTAATTTGAAGATTGAGAGCTCGCACTAGGCAGGAGAGGAGAGTTCGTATGTGTTAGAAGGCCTCAGATGGAAGTGAGCTTATTAGATGATAGTGAGGTTGCAGTGATGCTAGGAGTAGAATCAGATTCTGAGACCTCAATATGTTGGCCTGAGTCGCCTGACCAAGGGTACCAGTACAACCCTTCCCTTGCCCTTTGCCAGATGTATAAATAGGATGGCCATAAAGCTTACAACAATGTTTCTTGGTGTGACGCTCCTTCTATAGTAATCGGACTTCACTGAAGCTCTGGTAGAGGAGCCACTAGACTGTGGGACTGAGTGTTAGACAAAGTGCAGATCTTTCAATAGGAATGGCAATAGGGTGTGGAAGCATAGTGTTACGACGATTGTCCTCAAGTCGGATTACATCAGGCTTGATCCAAGGTAAGGAAGGGAATATGGCTCAAAACCTAGAACTACAGCTGATCAAACTCCACATTCTGACTTTCCAGAAAGTCATAGACCCGAATCTTATCCCCTCATTGTTGAAAACTGGTGAATCTGCAAGGGTGGAAGGAGTGTAGTCCTCATAGAAGTTCAACTCAGTCCACATTGTGTCCAGCTTATAGTAGTACTGTGACAATGTAAGCCCTTTCTACCTCAGTCACGAACTTTTGGCGTAGTTCAAAGACCTGAGCATCATTTTTCTCCTAGGAATAGAAATCCCCGATAAATTTCTAGATTTTTGCAGCAGAATAAGAAAGGAGATAGCTATGCGCAAGTTGTGGTTGCATGGAGTTCACAAGAAAGGCTATGGCACACTCCCACTTGACAATCTCAAGACCGGTGGTTGGACGTTTCGAAATTCTAGTGAGGTAATTGTATTAACCATGGGACTTGACGGAGATGTAGATTAAGCGCGACAACATAAGATATTTTGTGCCATCAAGCTTGATAGCACAAAGAGAAGTGTCTCGACCAGTGAAAGTAGATGAGATGATAGACATAATTGTAACTCAATGGGATTGTGCTAATAAAAGAAGCACCATTTGAAGGTAGAAGGAGCACCAAAAACCACCAAAAAGTAGGAAAAAGGCCAAAAAAAAAAAAAAATCATAAAAGATGAACATTGTGACCATTTAGCTACGTACCTTTGGACCCTGTACGCATCACCAGTACCAGTGGTGTCCTTCACCCCACATCGAACACAGTGGGGCCCACTCACAACATTCTGCCCAGAGCCGAGTATAGCGTCATATTTCAACGTCATGGGAATGACCTATGAGGTCTCTCATTGCCCCCTGGATCAAGTATGAACATTTTTTTTTTTTTTCAAGAACCTATTAAAATAGAGGGTGGATTATAAAATTAATTTCGTCACAAGTGATTGGACAATTTAATTAGCATATATTTTGCTAAGTTGGATCACCAACTCCGTGGAAAGAACATAATGATATATTTAAGAGGATCTCAAGGAGCATAGATGCATCAGTCAACCAAATTAATCTTACTGAATCTGCCCAAGTTGAAAATTCATGTGATATACATGCATTATCTCTCAATACATTGAATCTGACCATGTTGAAAATTCAAACTGTCTTAATCTCAAAATTTAGCTAGCTAGTGTTTTTCTGGTGGTAACCTACAATGGAATTCCTAGCTTGAGCACCAAGAATAAGTCCAATAGAATTCCTAGCTTGAGCACCAAGATTTCTCAGCTATATATATATATATATATATAAGAGCTCAACAAGCAAGAGAACTTACCAAATACATCTGAACAACGGTTTATAGCTTCTGCCAGTGACACTGAAATTCATGTTGATAGTGTAGTATTGCACCAAAATTTCTGCTCTGCTTTCTATCTACTGGAGTTGCTTGAAGGAAGAAACAACTCTAATCACAGAGTGGTTTGACGAATAAGAGAGGAAGATGAGTGGAGATAAAAGAGCGGCGGATCGGTACTCACCACTATTAAGAAAGGTGTTTTGGTGCTCCTGTTTGTCTGGAAGATCAAATGACAAAGTGAAAACTCTGAAATTTGTATCGGCGACAGGGCCAGAAGCAGCCATGGTTGCTGCAGCTAAGCATTTCTCTTCCGCCCATAAAGTGCATATAGGCTGCTAGCTAGTTATTCAGTCTCAAGACACTCAATTCTCGAGTCTCAAGTGTGGCGGGCTGGGGTCTCATGTGTTTTTTTCCTTCTTGAAATTGTATATTGATAATAGCTTATAACAAAGAAACTTAATTGATTACTTGTCTCAGATTGCTTATTAAGCCAATTCTCTTTCATGTTTGTAAAATGTTCGCATAGGTACGTATTTATTGAGTGCTAATCTTGAAGCTGTACATTACAAATAAATTTGTTCTCGTTTAAATTTTTCCTAGTTTTAAGACAAGGCTGGTATTTATTTAGGAGGAACTGCTTCCTGTGAAGGAGTGTGATTCCTACGTGGGCATGAAGACCAATGGTAATGCACAAGAAAGCATTCATGGAGATGTCATTTTCTATTTCATTAGGGCAGACATATCACTTTAATTTGCCCAAACTCCCTCATTTTAGTTTGAGGAATTCAAGGGGTTAGGGAGAGGGGTTTAATATTAGAGAGATGGGAGGTTAGTTTAGAGTTCTACATGTCATAAGATAAAACGAAACTTGGCTACTGTCTAGGTTGCAGCCACAAGTAGCTGCAACCCTTGGTACCTACCAGTGGAATGAAATCTCAAGGGTATGGGGTGGAAAAATTCATTCAAGGTAGGTATTTTTAAAATTCTCCGTGGATTTCATTCCCTTCGCTACAACTAAGGCAGCACTAAAATTTTTTCCTCATAGAAGATGAGAGAAAAAAAAAACTTGACAGGCAAGCTAAAGATTCATTGAATGTGATAGCCTCTAAGGGGCTGGAGTCTTTTAAGTGTTTTTTATTAGAGTAGATTGGGTATGTCATGGGCTTTCTTGGAGTTGGTGTCTGAGAGGATGGGCATAGGAGACTTTTCAAGGGGGCAAGAGGATAGAAATTAACATAGATTTGGGTACCGCTAGCTTACCTAGCATTTTCCCTTTCTTATTTTAGCACCTTTCCTAATGCCACTAGATAGTTTCTGCACCAAATATTGCTATATGAAAAAGTGATAGTGACTATTTTAATGGTATTTAAGACTTACGATCAGATTGGCACCAAATTGGTATCACCATTTTTATTACACTTTTGGGAATAGGTTTGGATCTCCTGTGAGATTAGATGATCCATTGTTATATCAGGTAATTTACATTGTGACTGCGAATGATTGATCTGATCCTCAATATCAAATTTTAAACACCGAAGTAGAAATGTATTTCCCCAAATCAAATTGATATTTCTTGATGTGGTTTAAGGCACCCCCCCCCTTCCCCCTGTCCTCTCTCCTGTTCTTTTTTCTTTCTTTCTTTTTTTTTTTCTTTTTTATTATTATTATTTCTATGGAACTGCCTAAGAAGACTTCCCTTACACATACCAAAGGGGTAGGGGGAATACACAAAAAAGGGGGGACACACTAAATACATCTGATACGAGTCGATCCGTTGACTTAGACACCTGCTCTTCAAGCAGAAACCTCTCTCTCTCTCTCTCTCTCTCTCTCTCTCTTTGTTGTAATAGATTGTCCTACGTGGAGTTTGCAAGGTAGAATCCAAAAAGGAAAAAAAAAATCACACCTTGTTCACCTCTATGGTCTTAATAGGCCTAAAGAGTTTTTAATAGTTGTAGTTTATAGTCAAATGTAGAGTTGCAAGGTAGACTAATCCCAAAAAAAGAAAAAAATCTGACATTGTTCACATCTATGGTGTTGAGAGTGATAGGCCTACAGACAAACGTACTCTAGTTAAGTTTTTCATTGACATTAAAGATGCATTACTTTTAAGTTACTGATTTTAAGAGGGTTTTTGAAAAACTATTGTTACATTGCTATCCACTAACACATATATATGACAGGTTTGATCCCACAACCTCTTTTTTTGCGAGCAAATTTTTCTAGCCAATGTTATCATCATTAAGCTAAACTAGTATTCATGGGGAATACAGATCAGGTTTTTGTAAGAGAATCATTATAGTAGGATCCTGATCCACACACATGGAATCCAACCCTATTTTGAATTCCAATTCGATCCCATGTTTGTGAGTTAAAACCGTACAAGAATTCATGGGGTGAGATGCATCACCGAGATATTCAACCAAACCTATGAATATCATCTGAAATTCTCATCTTGTGCAATTTTGTACAATGCCTCCTTAGGTGGTCGACACGTGTACAATTTCAAATGAACGGTCCAGATTCAAATACCACTGACACAAACGTAAACCAGTGAGAAACTAACTTGAACCAAACCATTGGAGAACAAACCGGTTCGGTTCATCAATTTGAAATAAAAGCTAAAAGAGTCACTCTCCTCTTTCAACTCTCTCTCTCTCTCTCTCTCAACTCTCCCTCTCTGTTATTAGAAGCCCTAACCTTCTTTGTCACCAAAAGCTCGGACTGCTCACTCTCCTCTCTCTCCTCTCCCTGCTCTCTCGACTCCACTCTCTCTCTGTTCATCGCTCGACTCCACTCTCTCTGTTCCTCGCTCGACTCCTCTCTCTTTCTGTTATGAGCTCGACTCCTCTCTCGACTTGCTCTCTCTCTGTTATGAGCTCGACTTGCCCTCTCTTTGTTACGAAGCTCTCCCTCTCTGCCCTAACTCTCTCAGAGACCTAACGGTAACTTGCTGCACCAACATTTCTAGTTCACTGTAAAGGTATGAAGAACAACTCCTTCATTTTTATGTAATCTTGTGGATGTATTTGATATGTCAATTTTATTATTTTATTATTTTTATTAATTAAGGGTAAGATTAAATCCCCACCAAAACCATACCAAGTATTGCTTTACCTGGATCACCAATTTTTAATAGAATCTGTTGATTGCATCCTTTGCTCTGTGGTTTTGACTGCTGTAATATTAGGGGAAAAGGGTTGATCTTCCCCGTTGATTTCTCACATGTCCAAAGTTGTGTCAAACATTCCTGAGGACAGTTAGGGACCAATGTGGACATATGCCTTTCACTTGTTACTATAATGCACTAACAATCTTTTTTGTAGGTAAGAAGTCTTTAACTCAAAATGGTAGAGCACCTGGGTTAATGCCCAGGTTATGGTGGTTCAAATCCACCAAGACTTTGAAAGTGAATGAATGTGTTCTACCTTACTGCTGTCATATGCTTCTGCTGGTTTACCAAGAGTTGGGAATTTTTTTTTTTTAATAGTTTCTGGTGATGAAATTGCATTTTCAAGGTTTAGTTCTGGATTTGAGAGTGTTTGGATGGAATATTTTTGGGTGAGACTGGGTCTGACACTTTAATCTCCTTGGATAGCTGGTGGTGTCATTTGTCATTCTTTTAAAGGAGGTGGTTGTGTATGGGGAAGGGTACCGAGTATCCATTCTGTAGAAGAATAGAACATTGTGAAAGTAAGAGGAGTTGGAATATGATATCCAACAAAGAATACTCCAAAAAGGGGGATTAATAAGTATCAATGGATATGTGAAGATATTACCTATGATTACTAGGTTTTTAATTCCCCTGTTTATTACAGCTTGAACCATTCTTTTAAAAAGAAATGTGGAGCTATACTGGTTAGAATCCCTTCAAGATATTGTGGATGCACTTCTCCTCTAGTGCCTCAGTTGGAAATTATCAAGATAAGTTGTGGTAAATGGATTACAGATTGTATATGAATGTCGAAAAAAGATGCCAGAAATAAGTCTAAGATACTCTGGTGGACATTGAACTGCTATGCCTTAATTCTGAATTGCATCATTGATCGAATGGTTTATTATCGAGTTTTTGCACCACATATATGTAAGTCTGCAGGAACTCAAATATTTAAGAAGTGCTTAGCCTCCTGCATTGTTGTGATAGACTTTATAATACAGAGTTGTTAAAGAACTACCATGCAGTGTATGATTGTCCTTTTTATATTTATTAAAAGACCCACTTTTTTCCCCCTTTTTAACTGGTAGGAAATGCAGTTTCTGGATGAATGCAACTCTTAGTTAGGTTGTCAGCTCTTATGGATCAGTAACTGTGGATCCCACAATCAAATGAAATGAAGATAGGTGTTCAGAACCCAAAATAAAACTGAAGTTGTCAATGAGATATCATCATGAATATTTCTTTAGAGCATGATAAATTACACAAGAAAAGATGCATCATGTTGAATCAAGCCCATCCTTGATCCTTTTTGCTTCTTTTTCAAAGCCCTTGTTGGAATTATATCTGAACATTGTCATTCTCAACCAAGAGCTTTGTGAGTTAATTCTCCCTGCAGTTCTGCCACTGATACTTCTCTTTATGTCTCCTCAGTCACTTTTATGGAACTGAGACAACTTTTCACTGCAAATGCCATCAGTTTAGCAGCCTATAGAATGGAAGCAGTACAGAGGACTTTTAAGCTGTTTGTGCATAAAAGTAAGTTGTACAAATGATGCTCATAAACTACTCAATTGATCAAGCAGTTTTTATTGGTGAGTACTGTTTATTCCCTTTTGTTTCGATTATTTTCCTGAGTATGTGAGAACTTTTTATTCTCTATTGGTGGCCTGTTTTAAGGAGATATCAACCAAAATTGTTGCTGCTGGTCTGTGACTCAAGAAGACCCTGTGATAGCATAAGGAGGAGGAATTCTGGGCAGCATCTTAATTCTTTCTCCCATAACTCCCAGATCTGATGCAGCCCATCTTTTGAGGTTGTTATAGGTATCATACAAGGTACCTTCCACCAAGGATTCAGCCCCATTTGGGCATCGATCTGCTGGCCACAGTTCTTACCACTAAAGACCAGAAGACCCTAATTTCCCCTCTAAATTATGAACCCAACCATCACAATATACTACGGGAAATACTATGGAAAACTAAAATGCAATATGCACCATTAAGTTCCCAAATTGGGGTTCACTCAAAGTTCCTTGGAATCTACAAAACTGAAATCTCAACTTCAACACAGACAATGCTTGAAGATTGAGGTAACAGTAAGAACAGAGGAACTGCAATGAGAATGTAGTTTGTTTGCAGTGACAGTCCTCATTGTCTGAACACTATACAAGATACTTAAAATAGCACAACTCCATAGAATAACTATGAATCATTTAACAACCTGAAATTGCAGTGCAACCATGTATGACAACTAGAATAATTAAACAAGTTAATCTGATAAGAAGGAAGAATAATTCAGATTTCACATAATCAAAATCACCAACAAGAACATATAAAATAAACAAGTTAATCTGATAAAAGGAAGAATAAATGTATCAAACAGACGTGTACTGAGGTTAAAGTATAGAACAAGGTAGGACCCAACATAAGGAATTAGAGGCTAAAAATCTTGAAACCAGTAGAACTGGACTGAAAAACCTTGAAAATGCAATTTCAAACACGGAACTGAAACGGTAGAATACATTCCGATCACTTTTCAAAGTCTTGGTGGATTCGAACCACCATAACCTGGGCACTAACCCAGGTGCTCTACCATTTTGAGCTAAAGACTCCTTACCTACAAAAAACGATTGTTAGTACATTAGAGGCTAAAAATCAATAACATTCTCCATACTAGACAAAACAAACAAAAAAAATTAAGGTAACAGTACTTCAACAAAATTTAACAAAGCAAGAGCAAGAGTCGAATTAAAAAAAATTTAAAATATTCTAAATCAAATATAAGGACAGAGACAGCAAATTTCTTAGGTTTTGACAGAGACAGCAAGCAAATAAAAAATAATAGAATTGAAATTTTTTTGAAAAGAAACTCAAATCAGCCAAGGAAAATAACCCCAAATCTCTTCGGTTTTGACGGAGACAACAAGCAAATATGAAATTGAAATTTTATTGAAAAGAAACTCAAATCAACCAAGGAAAATAACCCTAAATCTCTTAGGTTTTGACAGAGACAGCAAGCAAACACAAATATGAAATTGAAATTTTAAAGATAAGTAAGCTCAAATCAGCCAATGAAAATAACCCTAAATCAACATTTCCATTCTCAAAACCTTAAATCACAAATCTAGACATAGTGATGCCTTTTGAGAGAGAGAGATATAGGGAGATAGAGAGGAGAGTTTTACCTTCGTGCACAGAGACTTGAAAAAAAAATATCTCTTTGGGAAAGTCGAAGTTCGACCAAGATTTAATCAACAAGGTAAGCTGCAAAGAAAAAAAAAACCATGACATTAACAAAAGAAAACGTTGGTGCAAAGAACTTTGTAGAGATATTAACATTAACATGAAAGAGAGGGCTAATCATTAGAGTTGAGCATTTCATACCTTTGCAGAGAGCTTCATAACAAAGAGAGAGCGAGTCGAGAGTGAAGTCGAGCAACGAACAGAGAGAGAGTCAAGAGAGCAGGGAGAGTCGAGAGAGGAAAGAGAAGAGAGAGAAGAGAGAGTGCAGGTCCGAGCTTTTGGTTACAGAGAGGGAGAGTCGAGAGAGAGAGAGTCGAAAGAGAAGAGAGGGAAACTCTTTCAACTTTTATTTCAAAATGATGAATCAAATCGGTTTGTTCTCCAACGGTTTGGTTCAAGTTGGTTTGTCATTGGTTTAAGATTGTGTCAGTGGTATTTGAATCTGGACCGTTCATTTGAAATTATATACATGTCGACCACCTAAGGGGGCATTGTAGAGAATTGCATAAGAGGAGAATTTCAAACGATTTTTATCATGATATATGCGGTTAGCTTTTACAAGAAAAATGGGGGAAAAAAAATACGCCAGATAACAAAACACCCTTAAAGGCGAGGTCAAAATGGCACCTCAAAAATCTCCTGCCACATGGCATCATCATTTTCACATAAAGACAAAAATGTCCTGTTTCGGCAATTCGACATGAATCAGTCTCGAACCATTTGAACATTTAGCTACGTACGTACCTTAGAGTCTTGGACCCCGTCCGCATCACCACTAGTTTTTTTTTTTTTTTTTTGTTGACGTATATCACCATTCACCACTACCATTGGTGTACTTCACAACTCACCAAACACAATGGGGCCCACTGAACCGAGTATATTCAAACTGTTTTATTCCCAAAATATTAACTAGTTAGTTTTTTTTATTAATATGTGATTAAAAAATTACATATAAAATGTACAATTGAGCTCAAACATAAGTAATCACAGACTAGTATAGGCACGGGAGGACCATGTTAGCGAGTAATACCAGTCAAAGGACGGTTGGAAACAGTGGACGTGATTCTTTTCTCTTTCCTCAACAACCAAAGAAAGAATTCCGTCCAATATTGACTAGCTTGAGCCTCAAGAAATAGATATCTGGGTCACAATAGTTTCCAAGAAGCAACCATTGTAGGCTACAACCTGAAAAGTACAAAATGATCATGTCAGCAATAGACCAAGATTTCTCATCCTGATCTTCCTGCCAATTCGTAGCTTGAGCACCAAGATTTTTCAGCTATATAAGAGCTCAACAAGCAAGAGAACTTACCAAATACATCTGAACAACAGTTACATAGCTTCTGCCAGTGACACTGAAATTCATTTTGATAGTGTAGTTATTACACCAAAACTTCTGCTCTGCTTTTATCTGCTGTAAGTTAGTTAAAGGAAGAAACAACAACTCTTATCACAGGGTGGTTTAACGTATAAGAAGAAGATGACTGGAGACAAAAGAGCTGCCGGTGGTCCTCGCCACTAGTAAGAAAGGTGTTTTCGTGCTCCTATTTGTCTGGAAGAGGCGCTCACAAAGCGAAGAATCCGAAATCTGTATCGAGGACAGGGCCAGAAGCAACCATGGTTGCTGCAGCTAAGCATTTCTCTTCTGCCCATAAAGTGCATATGGGCTGCTAGCTAGTTATTCAGTCTCAACTCTCAAGTCTGGTGGGCTGTACCCTCATGTGTTTTTTCCTTCTTAAAATTGTATACTGATAATAGCTTGTAACTAAGTTGATTTCTCATATCAATTTCTTGATTAAGCCTTTTTCTCTCTGTTATGGTTATAAAATTTTTCTCAGTTTGATTATTCTACAAAGTTTTATGAAACATGGGCGGTTAGCTCAGAGTTCTCTATGTCATAATATATGAGAAACGGAAATTGAGCGGGGCTTGAAGGTTAATTGGGTCACCCCAATCCCCAAAGCTTGTTCTTGGTTCAATCCTCCTAGATCGATGGTGTCTCTGCATTGTGATGGTGCCGTGAAAGAAGGGAAAACTTCCTATGGAGGGCTAATTCCTATTCTTACCTTTACAGGAGGGAGTATGGAATTTTCATTACTTATAATGAAAGTCTATGCTCTATATATTTTGTTGAGAAAGGTATTTTGGAAGTGTCAATCCGATCTGATTCCATGTTAGCGGTGGACATTTTAGATGAAAAAATTATTGGCCCATGGAATGGAATGTTCAAGTTTTGAGAAGCAATATCTTGGAGCTGATCGTGAAATCCTTACTTTGTAAAGAAACCAGAGAAGTGTCAATCAGCTTTGTTGACCACTTGGCTTCTATTGCTACAAGGGTAACTGAAAGGATCCTCAAACTTGGATTTCTCCTAGGATCTCTTAGCCCTTGTGAAGAGTGGCACTGACTATAAAGTTTATTACAGGATGTAATTGGCTTTGCTGATTTTCTCCCCGATTTGATTTGGGTCTCTTCCCCTCTTTAGCATTTTCTAAAGTGGGGTCGAGGCTGCCTTTTTATGTACTATCTTTTAATCTGTTCTTTCAGTATATATATATATATATATATATATATATATTGAGAGGCAAATTTAGGGTTCCATGAGGTTACATTTGATTGTACAAGAAATTAAATGGAAGGAGAGTGAAAAATATCAAATTTTAAAAAATAAATGTTTGTAACCATTACCCCATGTGATTGTATAAACTATTTAACTTTCTTATTATATTTAGTAATAATACATTGTACATGTAATTTTTATTTTACATTTTAAAATAAAAGGATTTGGTCGCAAAGTAAAGTGAAATTTAATAACCAAATACGGAATTATTTTGAATTAGTGATATGGTCACATAGCGTAATGATTGCAAATGTTTCCCTTTTAATTTTGAAAATGTCTCTTCTCTTGTCTTTAATTCCTCTTGCAACTAAACGAAGCCTGCGTGTGGTAGCTTGTAAACAACTTCATTTCCTGGCTCAAATTCTTGGTGAGGTCGGAAAGAGACAACGGACTGGCTTGCTTATTTCCCAAGAGACAAGGAAATGTGTGATTGACGAACTAGGTTATTGTGACTCACAAGGTTCATAATCATAGTTCTGGGATTAGGGCAGGTATCAATTGATATCAATCCGGATTGCCATAGATTGGATTGGATTGAATGGATCTACCATGTTTTGCATTTGGGAGAAGGTTCCCTAAAAGGCAGCGTGACCCCTATATTAGCATGTGGGCCAATGGGAGATCTAGTAGAAGCATCAACAGGGGTGTGATTTTCACCTTTTATGAAGGATAAAGTTATCATTTTATCCCACCCCACACTCAAACTGTGTCTAGGCAGGGACCATACTTCCCTTTAGGCTTTTTTTTCTCCCTTTTTCTCATTGGTTTTTATCACTTCCCACCCATATTTCCCGTATCTCTATTTAAGAGATCTTTCATTTATATGAGAGGATTCGACACACTAGGCAGTTCCTTTAAGTTAGTAGCATGCACGAACATACTGCTAAGTCAACATGATATTGCCTAATGTGCTTCAAGGCACCCCTCTTCCTCCCTGTCTGGATCTCTTCATTGCAGGTAATCACCCCATCTCATCTCACACCATCTATGGGGAGAGGAACCTGATGCTTCCCCAGTCCCTTTCCCTTCTCTCTCTAGTAGTTGTAGTTTAAAGTCTCACGTGGTGTTGTCAGGTAGGCTAAAAAAAATACTGATCTTATTCACATCTAAGGGAAACATTAAGTCTCATAGGCCCGAAGTAAAAACATAGTCACACACCCCCATGGGCAGTATGAAATAGGGTGAGGTGGTTACTTGCAGAGGAGAGAAACCAAAATTATTCTCTCGCCCTTCCTCTCTAATATTTCTTCTATGAAATCCCATGTGGTGTTGTTGTAAGGTAGGTAAATCCAAAAAAAAAAAAAAAAAAATTCTGACCCTATTCACATATAAGGCAAACTCTAAGACTGATAGGCCTAAAAACAAACATATTCAGGGGGTTTGGTCAAAATTAAGGAAGGTCGTGAGATACTGATTTCAATTATTCTTTTCTCCAACAAACTAATTAACGAACATTTATTTTCACAAATAATAATAATTAAGGAACACTTATCTTCTTATATTAGCTTGAATTGGCCCTTCGTCATTGTATAGTGAGAAAGCTCACCCCTACTTGCGAAACGAGAAAGCCCCCTTTTACATCACATGAATTGAATCCTAAGAAAAAGCAACAGCTATTAGAAGACTAGAATGGTACCTGCCGTCTGATACACATCAGACGGGAGAAATTAATAAGCTAGCTAAAAGAGGAAAGAGGCACAATATATTTTAGCCATGTGTTTTTAATATGTCAATGGTTATTCCCTCCAAAATATGAGAGAGAGAGAGAGAGAGAGAGAGAGAGAGAGAGAGAGAAGAGGTCAAAATTAAGTTGCTTTTGACGGTTTCGAAGAAGCTATCACAAAGATACTGCCTAAAAAAGGATCAATTCACTAAGCGATGGGCTAAATGGGCAAAAGAATGACTTTCCAATGCTGAAGTTGCTTAGAACCTGACTCTCTTCTTTTCAACGATCTCAAATTCCCCATTCAAAAAAAAAAAAAAGAAAAACAATTCAACTACTGCTATATATTATAGACATGCCAAATCAATTTGAAAGGTATAGTGTAGGATACACTTATTTAAAATCACACTCATTTTTTATTAATTTTTGGGATAGAGGACCCGTACCAACTCAGATGGGATCCACCAGGGCTGGCAAGGGACTCTTTAAAGGGTCACACTTATTTAATACCGTTACTACTAATAGATAGAGTGAGATCCAGCTCTTCTCCTTAGTGTTCATTGTCCAAGCCGACTCATAACTATTTGAGTGAGCGTCATGTTGTGAAATGATGATCCAATGTTTTGATAGAGGTGTGGAGAACGAGACATTGTCATAGGCCCAAAGAACAAAATGTCAAGAATCATTGGATCATCGTCTCATCATGTAACACCTACGTAAATAGCTATGGAAACGATTAATAAAAAAAATTAAATTCAATAAAATGAGGTATAAAAAAGTCAAACACGTGACCAATCTTAGACTTACACTAGAGCCTAGAGGCCCTTGACTCAACCAGGTAGCAACCTACCACTGCATACAATGATGTAGTTCTCAAAACTATATACTTCTTACTTTGACTCTAATCAATTAAAATGCTTGACATTTAGAGACGCACACATAAAAAAATAATAATAAATAAATTGCTTGACGCACGAGGAATTAATAAATTGTGGTGGTATTTGCCGGATGACCCAGGTGAACATGCCACCTCAACAATCTCCTGCCACATGGCATAATGCCACATCATCACTTTCATGAAAGGACCAAAATGCCCTTTTTGGTCATTCGACTCATTTCACATGAACCAGTATAGGATCACTTGACCGTTGAGGTGCCTTGAGCCCTATTCACATCACCACTGCCTGTGGGGCCCTGTACACCTCATCAAATACAGTGTGACCAACTCACAAATTTCTGCCTAACGCAGAGTTTAGTGTGATCTTGGATCTAACTCCTAGCCAAGTCATAATGTATAGAAAGAGGGTGGTGGTGTTAATATCAGGTTTCCGTTGGTATGCGTGCTTTTCCATCAATATTTCTACATTTCAAAGGTAATACTAATCAGGGGTGCAAGTTTGACCTTAACGGTCCAAGCCCACCCTTGGTTCGCCCTGATCTCAAATAAGTATTGATTCAAAAATTTTGGCCTTGAAGGCTGGCCTAACCCTAAAATTTCAAAAGAATTGGCAGTGCATAACGTTCTGGCCGACCCCCTCCTTGCTGTTGATTGAGGAGTGACATTGTTGTCAGGAGATTTATCGTTGAGTTGTCTGCCCGGAATAGGCTTAGGCGACTGAGCTGAACTAGTCCGTGGCACTGGAAGTGCCTAGCCAAACTAACGTATGAAGTTCCGCACTAGTGCATTTGTCGCTAACACCTATAGCTACAGGATCTGCATCTACTCTTCCATATTTAGGTGAGTTATCCGGGATAATGGGACATGGCAAGATAGCTGAGGGTTCTGCTCGCGCTGATCCCCCCTCCCTGGGCAACTTGCGCATCAGGCCTGGTTTGCTGGCGTCCTTGTGGAGGGGTCTCTACTGGGACATTCTTCTGCTCTGACATTGGTGGTGAATGGGGACGTTCAAGTGGCAACTCGCTGGTGGATCTTACTCGTTTTGTCGTAGAAGAAACGATATTCTCACTCCTTAGTTGCATTGGTCCAATATGACTTTTTGTAACTATTTTCCACATACAACGCCAATCTGATGCGGTAAAAATTGATCGGGTGATCTTCCATGCAGTTCTTGGTGCTCCAACCGACCTGCACAGAAGAGATGATAGGGGAGAGTCGGGTTGACCCGACAGTGGACTCTCTGATGCCTAAGTCAAATCTTTCCACAGCAGATGCTCAAGAGAGCTTTTCCAGTAAAAGAAGTGATTGATCGATCTCCATGATGGAGGCTTACCTTAGTATTTATAGGCTGTTAATGGAGAGAGAATGAAGGGCATTTGTGGAGAGTCCTATTTAGGCGTAGAGTCCTTGAGGGGAGTGGCACTGTGATCCTGGGAATATTCTGGATTCCAAGACATATTCTGAGAATATTCTCCATTGATCTCGGAGGTGCAAGTTGTGAGAGAGGTGGACGTCTTTGATGACGTATAGTGGATAGAGCCCCGCCCCCGTGATCAGGGATCACGTCCCTTGAATGTAGGAGTGGATGTGTGCACTTTTCTGGGTGCAATACTTGACTGTGCCGATCCAAGATGATAGGTTGGTCGAGTCGAAGTGACTGGCAGCATGGCCTAATGGAGAGCCAAGGTGACAGCTCGGCCTGATGGAGGGCCAAGATGGCAGCACGACCTGATGGAAGGCCAAGATGGCAGCACGGCTTGATGGAGGGCTGAGGCAGTAGCACGTCCTGATGAGATGCTGAGGTGGCAGCACAGCCTGATGGAGGATCGAGATGGTAGCACGGCCTGATGAAGGCCAAGGTGGCAGCACGGCCTGATGGAGGGCCGAGGTGCCAACACAGCTTGATGAGATGCCGAGGAGGCAGCACGACCTAATGGAGGGTCGAGGTGGCAGCACGACCTAATTGAGGGCCGAGGTGGTAGCATGACCTGATGGAGGGCCGAGGAGGTAGCACGGCCTGATGGAGGGCAGAGGAGGTAGCTCTGCCTGATGAGATGCCGAGGTGGCAACATGGCCTGAGGAGAGGCCGAGGTGGCAGCACGGCCTGATGGAGGGCCGAGGCAGTAGCTTGTCTTGCTGAGATGCCGAGGTGGCAGCACGGCTTGATGGAGGGCAGAGGTGGTAGCACGGTCTGATGGAGGGCCGAGGAAGTAGCTCAGCCTGATGAGATGCCGAGGTGGCAGCTTGGCCTGATGGAGGGCCAAGGTGGCAGGACGGCCTGATTGAGGGCCGAGGTGGCAGCACGGCCTGATTGAGGGCCGAGGTAGTAGCACGGCCTGATTGAGGGCCGAGGTGGCAGCACTGCTTGATTGAGGGCCAAGGCAGTAGCACGTCTTGATGAGATGCCGAGGTGACAGCACAGCCTATCGGGAAGCCAAGGTGGTAGCACAGCCTGATGGAGGGTCGAGGTGGTAGCACAGCCTGATTGAGGGCCGAGCTGCAGCATTGGTCAGGACGATCCCTGCCCATGCCGTGGTTGGGAAGAAATACCCTCATCGGACACTAATTCTCTTTATTTATAATAACGGAGAGAAAGTTCTTGAATATTACAAGGACCATTAAACCCCTTGAGGACCTAAGGACTCGTTCGGAATCTGACACTTTCCTAAATCTATTATTACAATAAAACGGGTATCAGCTGATACTGATTCAATGCAATCCAATCTCGAGATTACGAACCATGGTGGCTCCATACTATTCCCCCATTCTTCGCCATTACTAGTCAAGTATGAAGCCTTTCTTCTTCTTTCTTTTTGTGTAATTTAGTCATATTTGATTCTCAATTACCCGAGTGTCCCCTCCCCTCCCACCACTATTTACTATACCTCTATTTAGGAGATCTATTATTTATAAGTGAGGGTTGGGCACATTACCCACATGCTGTAAGCTAACAGCATGTACCAATGGAAGGGTGGGATGGGGAAGGACATGGGAGTCATTTTGAAATGGGAGGGAGGGAGGGAGGGAGTGAAACAATCTAGGCACCTTGGCTAGTATATCTTTTCATAAGTCAACATGATATTGCCTATGTGTTTTAAGGTACCCGCCTCTTCCCCCTTGTAACCATTCCTCCCCTGATGGTAACTACCCCACTTCATCTCATATCGTCCATTGGGAGAGGAACATGATTCTTCTCCATCTATTACGTGCATGCACAAGGGGGTATGTATAGGGGTTGATGTATGTAGGGTGATTGCTTGGTTTGAATATTGAAATATTCATGTGAGTGGGAAGTAGCAATGTTAGTAGTGGGAACGGCTAAGTGGTAGTGTTAGTACTAATATAGCGGGGACAATAATTATAACTATTATGTTGAAGTGGGTAAATAGTTACTTAGCTAGTGGGGAGGGTAGTTGTCTATTATATATGTTATTTGAATTTCAGCTTTTGATTTCCAACAAACTCTTTAAGAGTGATGGCATGGTCTCCTCTATTCAACCAAATTTGTCAACCTAAATTTTCTATTGCTTTGCTCTATTTAATTCATTCAAAACCTGGGAGTGTATGGAAAAAAATCGTCTGCAATTTCGATCTCGTACAATTCCGTGAAATACCACCTTCAGGGGGTGACATGTGTATTGATACCAATGCAATGGTCTAGATTTAATTTAAATGCTTCTTCACTGATTTAAGGTTTTATTTGTTGTACCAGATCTGGACCATTGTATTGGTATCAATACACGTGTCACCCCCTGAAGGTGGTATTTCACGGAATTGTATGAGATCGGAATTGCAAACGATTTCAACCCGGGAACGTACTAGTTTGGTATTAGAGCCATAGAATGAATGATCAAGTGGAGAGACTAGAAGGAGAGGTCAGCATGCTAGCTGAAGAATAACGAAACATCTTGTCCAAATTGGATAGCCAACAAAAAGCTTTATCCAAGCTGGCTGTGATGTTTGAGAAGTTCAGAACTCCTACAATCTCCAACACAAACCATGAAAATGGTGAGCAATCAAGAGGCTTTACACGTCAATGAATTGGTTTCTCAATCGTAACCAGACGGTAAGAACTAACAATTCTCAACAATCTTATACTCCAAAATTCGTCAAGCTCGATTTTATGATTCCTTTATAACTTGTAACCTAAGTAATAATGTAGGGAAGGAGGGTGGTGGTGTTCATTTCAGGGTTCCCTTAGTGGATGATGGTTATGGATGCTTCCATCATCAATCAATCAAGCAAACTAGCTAATTTTACTTTCATTTTCTTAACTATATGTTATCTTATTATTGTGTTCCCCCTCCAAAACGATAGAGAGTCTGAATATGATATGTTGCATACAGTTACTTGGTAATCAAGAGTGCCCCAAAGGAAAACCAGCTAGCAATTAAGAGACCAAAACGAGAATATTACATGTGATATACATGCAAAATCGCTCAATACGTTGAATCTGACCATGTTGAAAATTCAAATTATTTTATTCCCAAAATTTTAGGTAATTAGGTTTTTTTTTTTTTGGTAACATGTTACTAAAAAATTACATATAAAGTGTACAATTGACCTTAAACATAAATACTTGCAGAGAAGCGTACCCACGGGAAGGCCACGTTAGCGACTAATACCAGTCAAAAGGGAGGTTGGAAATAGTGAACGTGACTCTTTTATCTTATCTCAATGACCAAAGAAAGAATTCGTTACAATATTGACTTAGCTTAAGCCTCAAGAAATAGGAGAAACAATTTGGCTGCTAACTGGGTGATAATAGTTTCCAATAAGCTACCATTGTTGGTTACTACTACTTGAAAAGTAAAAATGGATTGAGGGCCTGTTTGATAATATTTCTGTCGTTTCTGTTTTGAGAAACGGAAAAAAACATAAATTTTCGTTTTTAGAAACAGAAAATGAATTGAATGTGTTTGATAAGTCGTGTTTCTAGAAGTCGATAGTAACCAGCGAAAAAATGGCCACAAGTCGTTTCCAAAAACGGTTACTTGTTTCGCCTGGGTCGTTTCTTGAACTATAAATAGGTAGAAATTTTTATTTCTATTTCTGAAAATAAGTGAAATGAAACAGTTTTATCAAACACTTTTTATTCATTTTCTGTTGACATAGAAACTTGTTTCTTGAAACGTTGCCAAACAGGCCCTAAGTCAAAAATAGACCAAGGTCAAAAGGAAAACTTTATCATACTGATCCTTCTGCCAATTCCTAGCTTGAGCACCGAGATTTCTCAGCTATATAAGAGCTCAACAAGCAAGAGAAACTACCAAAAGACATCTGAAAAGTTAATTAGCTTCTGCCAGTGACACTGAAATTCATTTTGATAGTGTGGTATTACACCAAAATTTCTGCTCAGCTTTCTATCTACTAGAAAGGAGAAACAACTCTAATCACAGAGTGGTTCGACGTATAAGAGAAGAAGATGAGTGGAGATAAAAGAGCGGCGGATTGGTACTCGCCACTATTGAGAAAGGTGTTTTGGTGCTCCTGTTTGTCTGGAAGATCAAGTGACAAAGTGAAGACTCCAAAATCTGTATCGGTGACAGGGCCAGAAGCAACCATGGTTGCTGCAGCTAAGCATTTCTCTTCCACCCATAAAGTGCATATAGGCTGCTAGCTAGTTATTCAGTCTCAAGACTCTCAACTCTCAAGTGTGGCGGGCTGGAGTCTCATGTGTTTTTTTCCTTCTTAAAATTGTATATTTATAATAGCTTATAACAAAGCTACTTAATTGATTACTTATCTAAGATTGTTCATTAAGCCAATTCTCATTCATTGTTGTAAAATGTTTGCATATGATATATATTGAGTGCTAATCTTGAAGCTGTACGGTACATATAAAATTATTCTCCTTTAAATTTCTCCAAGTTTTAAGATAAACTTGTGGTATTTATTTTAAGAGGAACTGTTTCTGTGAGGAAGTGTGATTCCTACCTGGACATAAAGACAATGTCATTTTCTATTTCATGAAGGCAGAGAGATCACTTAGCCCCATGTGCCTCAATGCAAGAGCCACACTTTTAGTTGAAGAAATTTCAAATGGGTAGGGAAGAGTGGTTTATTTTAAAAAGATGGGCGGTTAGCTCAGAGTTCACATGTTATAAAATATGAGAAACAAAATTGAGAGGCAAATTGAAGATTGAACGAATGTGATAACCTGTGAGCTGCTGGAGTCTCATGTGCTTTTTATTGGGAGTAGATTGGGTATGTCGTGGGCTTTTTAGGAGTTAGTGACTGAAGCAATGGGACTCACGATCCGATTGGGTTGATCCAAATTGGTATCACAATTTTTATTACACTTTCTGGACTACTAGGTTTGGATCTCCTATCAGATTGGATGATCCATTGTCGTTGTATCAGGCAATCTACATTGTGATTGAATGATTGATCTGATCCTCAATATCGAATTTTAAACTCCAAAGTAGAAAAATATTTTCTCAAATCAAATTGATATTGCCTGATGTGGTTTAAGGCACCACCTTCCCCCTGTCCTTCTCTCAGAAAATAATCCTATGTTTTTCTCATCCCTGTTTTTCCTTGTTTTGCTACCTGCAGAACATGACACGTGGACAACTTTAAGATCAACGCACCGGATGTAATAATCCTCATCCAACCTTGACCGTTGGATCCTCAGTTGTCTACGTGTCGTGTTCTGCAGGTAGCAAAACAAGGAAAAACAGGGATGGGAAAAACAGAGGATTTTGATCCCCTTCTCTCTCCCTCTCTCTCTCTCTCTTTTTTTCTTTAGTTATTATTATTATATATATATATATATATTATATATTTTTTTTTTTTTTTTTTTTTTGATATATAGAAACTTAACAAATACAACGAGAAAAGGAAACGCGAGAAAAAGACCCATTACAACTATCATAAAATAAGACTGAAGAAAGAAAAGCAGGTGCCGAATTCCAAGAAATAAATTTGACATCTGAATATAAAATTACATATAAATTTAGTAGGTACACAGGAAGACCGTTAGCTTGAGCCCCAAGAAATAAAAGAAAACAATTTGGCTGCTATCTAGGTTTCAACCCTTGGTAGTAGTAGCTAACGAAATAGAATTCCATTGTAGATTACCACCAGAAAAATAGAAAAGGATTAAGTCGGAAATAGTAGACGAAGGTCATAAGGAAAAGTTTGTCATCCTAATCCTCCTGCCAATTCCTAGCTTGAGCACCAAGATTTCTCAGCTATATATATATAACAGCTCAACAAGCAAGAGAACTTACCAAATACATCTGAACAACAGTTATATAGCTTCTGCCAGTGACACTGAAATTCATTTTGATAGTGTAGTTATTACACAAAAACTTCTGCTCTGCTTTTATCTGCTGTGAGTTAGTTGAAGGAAGAAACAACTCTTATCACAGGGTGGTTTAACGTATAAGAAGAAGATGACTGGAGATAAAAGAGCTGCCGGTTGGTCCTCGCCACTAGTAAGAAAGGTGTTTTCGTGCTTCTATTTGTCTGGAAGAGGCGCTCACAAAGCGAAGAATCCGAAATCTGTATCGAGGACAGGGCCAGAAGCAACCATGGTTGCTGCAGCTAAGCATTTCTCTTCTGCCCATAAAGTGCATATGGGCTGCTAGCTAGTTATTCAGTCTCAACCCTCAACTCTCAACTCTCAACTCTCAAGTCTGGTGGGCTGTACCCTCATGTGTTTTTTCCTTCTTAAAATTGTATATTGATAATAGCTTATAACTAAGTTGATTTCTCATATCAATTTCTTGATTAAGCCTTTTTCTCTCTGTTATGGTTATAAAATTGTTCTCAGTTTGATTATTCTACAAAGTTTTATGAAACATGGGCGGTTAGCTCAGAGTTCTCTATGTCATAATATATGAGAAACATAAATTGAGAGGGGCTTGAAGGTTAATTGGATCACCCCAATCCCCAAAGCTTGTTCTTGGTTCAATCCTCCTAGATCGATGGTGTCTCTGCATTGTGATGGTGCCGTGAAAGAAGGGAAAACTTCCTATGGAGGGCTAATTCCTATTCTTACCTTATAGAAGGGAGTATGGAATTTTCATTACTTATAATGAAAGTCTATGCTTTATATATTTTGTTGAGAAAGGTATTTTGGAAGTGTCAATCCGATCTGATTCCATGTTAGCGGTGGACATTTTAGATGAAAAAATTATTGGCCCATGGAATGGAATGTTCAAGTTTTGAGAAGCAATATCTTGGAGCTGATCGTGAAATCCTTACTTTGTAAAGAAACCAGAGAAGTGTCAATCAGCTTTGTTGACCACTTGGCTTCTATTGCTACAAGGGTAACTGAAAGGATCCTCAAACTTGGATTTCTCCTAGGATCTCTTAGCCCTTGTGAAGACTGGCACTGACTATAAAGTTTATTACAGGATGTAATTGGCTTTGCTGATTTTCTCCCCGATTTGATTTGGGGTATCTTCCCCTCTTTAGCATTTTCTAAAGTGGGGTGGAGGCTGCCTTTTTATGTATATCTTTTAATCTGTTCTTTCAGTGTATATATATATATATATATATATATATATTGAGAGGCAAATTTAGGGTTCCATGAGGTTACATTTGATTGTACAAGAAATTAAATGGAAGGAGAGTGAAAAATATCAAATTTTAAAAAAGAAATGTTTGTAACCATTACCCCATGTGATTGTATAAACTATTTAACTTTCTTATTACATTTAATAACAATACATGTAATTTTTATTTTACATTTTAAAATAAAGGGATTTGGTGCAAAGTAAAGTGAAATTTAATAACCAAATACAGAATTATTTTGAATTAGTGATATGGTCACATGGCGTAATGATTGCAAATGTTTCTCTTTTAATTTTGAAAATGTCTTTTCTCTTGTCTTTAATTCCTCTTGCAACTAAATGAAGCTTGCGTGTGGTAGCTTGTAAACAACTTCATTTCTTGGCTCAAATTCTTGGTGAGGTCGGAAAGAGACAACGGACTGGCTTGCTTATTTCCCAAGAGACAAGGAAATGTGTGATTGACAAACTAGGTTATTGTGACTCACAAGGTTCATAATCTTAGTTCTTGGATTAGGGCAGGTCTCAATTGATATCAATCCGGATTGCCATAGATTGGATTGGATTGGATTGAATGGATCTACCATGTTTTGCATTTGGGAAAAGGTTCTTAAAAGGCAACGTGACCCCTATATTAGCACGTGGACCAATGGGAGGTCTAGTAGAAGCATCAACAGGGGTGTGATTTTCGCCTTTTATGAAGGATAAAGTTATCATTTTATCCCACCCCACCCCACACCACACCACACTCAAAGTGTCTAGGCATAGGGACCATACTTCCCTTCAGGTTTTTTTTTCTCCCTTTTTTAATTGGTTTTTATCACTTCCCACCCATATTTCTCGTATCTCTATTTAAGAGATCTTTCATTTATATGAGAGGATTGGATACGCTACACAATTCCTTTAAGTTAGTAGCATGCACCAACATACTACTAAGTCAACATGATATTGCCTAATGTGCTTCAAGGCACCCCTCTTCCTCCCTGTCTGGATCTCTTCCTTGTAGGTAACCACCCCATCTCATCTCACACCATCTATGGGGAGAGTAACCTGATGCTTCCCCAGTCCCTCTCCCTTCTCTCTCTAGTAGTTGTAGTTTAAAGTCCCACATGGTGTTGTCAGGTAGGCTAAAAAAAAAACTGATCTTTTTCACATCTAAGGGAAACATTGAGTCTTATAGGCCTGAAGTAAAAACATAGTCACACACCCCATGGGTGGTGTGAAATAGGGTGAGGTGGTTACTTGCAGAGGAGAGAAACCAAAATTATTCTCTCGCCCTTCCTCTCTAATATTTCTTCTATAAAATCCCATGTGGTGTTGTTGTAAGGTAGGTAAATCCAAAAAAAAAAAAAAAAAAACTCTGACCCTATTCACATATAAAACTCTAAGACTGATAGGCCTAAAAACAAACATATTCAGAGGGTTTGGTCAAAATTAAGGACGGTCGTGACATACTGATCTCAATTATTCTTTTCTCCAACAAACTAATTAACAAACATTTATTTTCACAAATAATAATAATTAAGGAACACTTATCTTCTTATATTAGCTTGAATTGGTCCTTCGTTCATAAAGGTCATTGTATAGTAAGAAAGTTCACCCCTACTTGCGAAACGAGAAAGCCCCCTTTTACATCACATGAATTGAATCACAAGGAACAGCAACAGCAATTATAAGATTAGAATGGTACCTGCCGTCTGATATACATCAGACGGGAGAAATTAATAAGCTAGCTAAAAGAGGAAAGAGGCACAATATATTTTAGCCATGTGTTTTTAATATGTCAATGGTTATTCCCTCCAAAATATGAGAGAGAGAGAGAGAGATCAGGTCAAAATAAAGTTGCTTTTGACGGTTTCCAAGAAGCTATCACAAAGATACTGCCCAAAAAAGGATCAATTCACTAAGCGATGGGCTAAATGGTCGAAAGACTGACTTTCCAATGCTGAAGTTGCTTGGAACCTGACTCTCTTCTTTTCAACGATCTCAAATTCCCCATTCATTTCTACCAAAAAAAAAAATATGAAAAACAATTCAACTACTGCTATATATTATAGACATGCCAAACCAATTTTGAAAACTATAGCGTAGGATGCACTTATTTAAAATCAAACTCATTTTTTATTAATTTTTGGGATAGAGGACCCGTACCAACTCAGATGGGACCCACCAGGACGGGCAAGGGACTCTTTAAAGGGTCACAGTTATTTAATACCATTACTACTCATAGATAGAGTGGGATCGAGCTCCTCTCCTTATTGTTCATTGTCTAAGCCGACTCATTACCATTTGAGCGAGCACCATGTTGTGAAATGATGATCCAATGTTTTGATAGAGGTGTGGAGAACGAGACATTGTCATAGGCTCAGAGAACAAAATGTCAAGAATCATTGGATCATCGTCTCATCATGTGACACTTACGAAAATAGTTATGGACAAGATCTGAACGACTAAAAAAAAAAATTTTTAATTCAATAAAATAAGGTATAAAAAAGTCAAACACGTGACCAATCTTTGACTTACTCTAGAGCCTAGAGGCCCTTGACTCAACCAGGTAGCAACCTACCACTGCATACAATGATGTAGTTCTCAAAACCATATACATTTTACTTTTGACTCTAATCAGTTAAAATGCTTGACATGCTTGACATTTAGAGAAGCACACATAAAAAAATAATAATAAATAAATTGCTTGACGCACGAGGAATTAAGAAATTGTGGTGGTATTTGCCGCATGACCCAGGTGAACATGCCACCTCAACAATCTCCTGCCACATGGCATAGTGCCACATCATCACTTTCATGAAAGGACCAAAATGCCCTTTTTGGTCATTCGACTCATTTCACATGAACCAGTATAGGATCACTTGACTGTTGAGGTGCCTTGAGCCCTATTCACATCACCACTGCCTGTGGGGCCCTGTACACCTCATCAAATACAGTGTGACCAACTCACAAATTTCTGCCTGACGCAGAGTTTAGTGTGATCTTGGATCTAACTCCTAGCCAAGTCATAATGTATAGAAAGAGGGTGGTGGTGTTAATATCAGGTTTCCGTTGGTGTGCGTGCTTTTCCATCAATATTTCTACATTTCAAAGGTAATACTAATCAGGGGTGCAAGTTTGGCCTTAACGGTCCAAGCCCACCCTTGGTTCACCCTGATCTCAAATAAGTATTGATTCAAAAATTTTGGCCTTGAGGGTTGGCCTAACCTTAAAATTTCTGACCCTGAGTTAAGGTCACGACGGGTAAGGTTTGATATTTTTGACCTGCCCTCAATCCAGCCCCGATTTTTTTACCTTGAGTTTAGGCCTTGGTTTTTGCCCCTAATGTTGACTTTGGATATTTTGTTCTCTTAGGATGTCTCTCCTCTTTGTTTAACATGACAAGGGTATTGAGATCTTCAGATTATTTGCTTTAATAGGATGACCTCTTTGTTTATCATGACAAATAATTGAATTTTTTTAGATTATTTGCTTTCTTATGATGATTTCCTCTTTATTTACCATAATAGTTAGAGTTATTTATGTTGTTTAAATGTTTGTTTTAGGAAGTTCTCCTCAGGACAAGTAATTTTTGACTTTGTGTTTTTTATCTCTTCTTTATTATGAATATTTTTTTATTTTTAGTTATTTCATATTTTGCAGGGTCAGTGCCAATCAGTGTCATCCTGGCCTGACCCTGAAAATTCAAGGCCAATCAGGGCGGGTAAGTGTTGGGCCTGCGTAGAAGTTTTGGGGCCCTGAGTCAGGGTCAGGGTGGGTTTGGGCCCAGTTAAGGGGACTCAGGGTTGGGCTAGGGTTTTAAAAAGCTCAGCCCAAACCGGCCCTGTTGCACCCCTAATACTAATTGAGGCCAACATGAAATTGCCTTTTACATGATCGACGATGGATTAATAAACCTCATCGGAATGACTTTATAGGCATAGGTCACTCGATCACTGCCATACAGGAACTTAGACATAAAAGAAGCTCAAAAATTTAAAATCCTCACATGTGATTGAACTTTTTTAACTAGCAATGTAAATATGGAAAGTAATAAAGAACAAGGATTACTTCAATATAGTTTTCCTCGCAACGGAATGGATCTGATTGCATCACAAATTGATCCACATGAATAGCAATGAACAAAAGATGGCGGTGATATCACGAGGCAAAGTTCCACCCTTCAAATCCAAGGATTGTAATAGAGATCCTTGGAGACACAAAGTCTAAATTGGGAGAGACAGAAGAAAATAAGGAGAGAGAGAACTCTCTTGAGATTAGGTCCAAAACTTTCCTTTGTTGTGACCAAACCCTCTAAGAGAGAGCTCTCTTATTTATAGAGATTTGGCCAAATAGGGCTTCTAATCCTAGTGGGTCTATGATTACCCCAAGTGAATCACCCACAAATGAACCAAGTCAAAACCCAATCCAACCCAAAAAGATTAACAAACATATTTTGCACATAAAATCCATAAGGTAAGAATATGATTTGAATGACAAATTCGTGGCAAGAACATACTATTTCAAGAAAACTAGATATGTCGAAAATGAAGCAACATTGAATCTGTCCAAGTTGAAATGTAATATTGTCCTTAATAGACATATCTACTACAGAGTAGTGTAGGCACGGGCAGACCTTGATGTCAAAAGAAAGAATTTGAACCGTCCCATATTAGCTTAGCTTAAGCCCCAAGAAATGGGAGAGAGAGACAACGATCTTGTGTTGGTGAAGAACCAAAAATCATCTTAATTCAAAAATTTGCAACAAGCAAGGTTGTCAATTTGGTTATAAGATAGACCTTTTAATAGCCTGACATCATCACATCTCTCAAAAACTGGACAAGCCAAATTTCTCCCCAATTCTTCATGATTGTTACTATATCTAAAGTTCATATCAATACATGCCAAGAGACGCAAAACAACCTATGTAAAGAAAATGAGGGAAATAATATAACCATTTGATCATCTTAGCTCAATAGGTAAGTGTATATGGCTTGTGTAACACATGATGCGGGTTGAAGTCATACAAACAACTTATGTAACACATGATGTGGGTCTTGGAGAAGGGAAACACTATTAATAAATACAATAATAAATCAATGTTAAAATGAGGGCACGTTGGGCTAGTTCTCAACCCAAGCCCAGCCCAACCTTGGTCAGAGTTGGGTGGGGCTGGGCCGGGTTGACCTTAATAACTGGATTGTTCAGCTCAGGACAGGCCAGGACAAATTCAAAGTTAAGGCCAAACTTACACCCTACGTGTAAGGCGCTTTCACTATTTTTTTTTTTTTTTTTTTAATTTCAATTTTAAAACATAATTTCCATTTCCATTTCCATTTCAATTTTGGTGTAGTTTCATTCTCCTCTCTTTATTCCCCTTGCTGATGATTTAGTTGAGACCGAGAGGCCTCTTATCTATAGTTTGGGAAGGTTTCCCACATCCCTTGACACGTTTACGAGCCCGTTCATTCCAAACAAAAAAAATTCCCTTGTTTACGTCGTTCTCGGGTTGAGTATTCACTCTCTTTTTCTCAAGGAGTATTATCTTTCATTCTCCCTTCTCTTATTGCCTCTTACTACTTTCTAACGATGATTTTCTAATTTATTCTTGAAGAATGAAGGAGATGGGAAAACATGATTTTTTGAAGTCATGACCTCGTATTGAGGGCCCAAAACCCTACTAGAGAGCCCATGTTCAGCTAGGGAATTGAGCTCACATTTTGACTTCATATACATGGTCTCTTTGAGAGGTACATGTTCAAGTCAGGCTATGGGGGTGAAAAAGTGTTAAGCACCCACTCTACCCAATCAAACCAATCTTTCTACCAGATGAGTATATTTTGAATACTCTCCTCCCCCCTCCCCCCACCCCCCACCCCCCACCCCCCACCCCCCAAAGAACTTAGAAGATCCTAAACCATCATGCTTGACTATGGTTGAAATTATGCTAGCATGACTCATGCATAAATATAACAAAAAAGTACTTAAACTAACTTAATCAAGTTAGTTTCACAGAAGTTCAACACTTTCTAGGATTCTCAAGGGATTTTTGACACGGGTATTTGAAATCGGAAACACAGATTTTTTAGAATTTTATAGATTTAGGTTCAGAATCAAGACAAAGGCAAGCGATACTCAATTTAAAATCAACTCACCAATACAAGTGGTAGAATACAAGACATCTTACATCCAACATGTATCTCCTCTCTCGTCATTAGATATACCATTTTGCTGCAAACTATTAGCTTGTTACGTAAGATGTTAATATAAAGAGGCAACTTGTAGATCCTTCTTTTAACCAAAACAAAAAAAACCCTGTAGATCCTTCCCCCATTCTAAATGCATCTATAGATGTCATTGAGACAGTCCCAACATCAACAAGCTGGTTTATTCCCCATATCACAGACCAATCAGAGGAGATGTGGATCAGCAAGTGTATAGGTTCCACATCAACTGATCCATTGCGTGTTGAGGGACCATTGAGGACGACAGAACTCACGTGCGCACCATATGTTCTGACATATTCCACAAAGATTCCCAGAGCACAAAATGGTATGCTTGCTAGGTGAGCTGTCAATTCATATATTGATTTTTATTTCAACATAGCAAATAAAGCAGCCTTCCAACAGATTTTCTTACCCATACTCGTCTTGGTCACCTCCCCTTCCCTCCCCTGCTCTTCTCCACCTCCAATCCTATAATGACAATCCCTGAACAAAGAGTTGGGAAGAAGAAGCAACAGAAAAAGGCTATCACTTCGAACCAAAAACAGGAGAAAGTAAGGTCATCTCATCTTAATAACGAAGCTGGAGAAGAAACAAGAGAACATCTTTCTCTAAGTAGCACAGCAGATTGGGTGATCTCCATCAAAGAGAAGCTTGATCAAGTCCCCCCAAGTGAAGCTACGAACTACTGGCTCAACCACAGCATCTTTAAGGTCCCCAGGTACCTCAGAGAAATTGACCCAAAAGCCTATGATCCTCAAATAGTCTCCATAGGTCCTTACCATCGTTGTAAAACCAGCCTCAAAGGGAAGGAGAAGGACAAGTGGCGCCTCCTTCGACATCTCCTCGAACGTAAGGGGCATTCGGTGGAGCTCTACCTAGAGGCCATGGCTGATCTAGAAGAGAAGACTCGGCGTTGCTACTCCGAATCTCTCGAAAGCATTGATAGCCGAGAATTCATAGAGATGATGTTGCTTGATGCATGCTTCATAATTGAATTGGTATATGTATCAGTCAAGGGGTTCATACACTGTGGTTACTCATGGGGTGACCCCATATTTACTACCCGTGGTTTCCTGCCGTGTATCCAAAGGGACCTATTAATGCTTGAAAACCAGCTTCCCCTCTTTGTATTAGATCGGTTATATGCTCTCACCTGCGATCCAGACGAACATATGTCGGTGAGTCAACACGCACTCCAATTCTTCGACTCTGTCATCCCAGGTTGCCACAAACTAGAACATGAATTGGTGAAAATCAATGAGCCAGGACTACATCTTCTCCATGTTATTCGGCAGTGTCTGCTCCCCACCAAGGCTGCATTTTCATGCATTGGCTGCGAGCCTGAAAGGAAACAGCAGACCCAAGCACTGATGCATAGTGTTTCAGCGCTGAGGGCCTCGGGAGTAAAGTTCAAGAGGAAGGCAACTGAAAAATTCCTAGACATTGAATTCAAGAATGGTGTTTTTCACATCCCTACCTTGGTAATCCATGACTCAACCAAGTCAATCTTCCTCAATCTTACGGCTTACGAGCAATGTAATCCACACTGCAGTAATGATGTCACCTCCTATGTGAGTTTCATGGCTGGACTTGTTAATTGTCCTCAAGATGTGGGGTATCTAGGTCGCCGAGGGATCATTGACCATGGACTTGGGAGCAATGAGGAGGTGGTTAGCCTCTTCAACAATATCTGTAGGCAGATCGCTTTCGACATCAACGACTGTTATCTGGCTGGTGTATCAATCACTGTTGATAAATACTTCAACCAGAAATGGAATACATGGAGAGCTATCTTGAAGCATGACTACTTTAGCAACCCATGGACCATTCATTATCTCTGTCCTAGCTGCTATCCTTCTCATTGGACTTACTCTAACTCAAACACTCTATAATGTACTTGCTTACTATATTCCTCCCTCATAGAACTCCAAATTGGTTACAAAATGGGCTTATACAAGGCTTAGCTGCCAAAGGCAAATGTATGTATGGCATTCTTCTTTGTATAGACTCTAGTCTGATGGTTCACAGTTCCAAATGAAACATATTATTTTTACCAATGTTTCAATAAGGGTTCAGGATTTGAGCAGACTTGCTTCTGACAAGTAACACATTCCTAATGAAAAGAA
>NW_024868123.1:56481-84799 GCF_013358625.1 Macadamia integrifolia
CCCCCCCCCCAAAAAAAAAAAAAATCCCAACATAAGGGGATATTTCATAGGGTTACTCTCCCCCCATCCCAAGCATTCATGAGATTTGTCCTATCCATCTATAACCATAATATTTAACAAAGCTTCATATCAACTAGATGGATCATCCACTCTTAAGGCATAGACATGATTCCGATTTGTTCCCCTTGTCCTGTCAGAGAAGCCTTATTGAATATGCTCCTTATGTTGCTGTCTTTGGCCTTCACTTTACAAGACCATACAATCTCAAAAGAATTGTTAGAGTTGTCCTAAGCTTTTTCTGTCTCAAGCCTTGACTACTCATTTTATGTATCTACTGTTAGTTGACTAAGAAAATTCTATTGTCTTAAGCATCGCTAACCTTGTAACCATCTTATTAACATTTTCTTTCAATTTAAAGGTACTCTCAGATAAAAAATTACAATAGAGCAACCTATTCAATCACCACTTGCCACTTGGTCAACCCAATATTCTTGGAAGGATCAAAGATCTAGAAAAGACTGAATGGCTTATCCAGCTCAAAATAAAGAAGCATAGCCCAATACTGTCCATCGACAAAGCCTAGATCCGGGGGGTGGAGGAAGAACATTCGTTATGGCTGTTATAACAATGACTACAATAATAACAGCCAATAGGTAAAATTTAAATAATAATCATAATGTTAATTGGGCATAACTGTTCATAACCACGGAAACAATTATTCAGAAGTCAACAGCCAAAATTTAAACCATAAAGTAGCAAGGTAAATAAATTTTAATTACGTGGATAGAGGACATCTACAACATCATAAAGGATGAAATAAGGAATTTCCCATAAACCCCATCTGAGCACTCAGGGACATGCTCATTGGAATCGGGATGGTTTATGATAGGCCAGCACTTGGCCTAGTCACTTATCATACCCTAACTACCATTGCTTTAATTCATTTGGATTCAAAAAGAAAATCATAGAGGTTATAATAACAGATCAGAAGGTGCATGACAACTCGAGAAATATGGTCAGAAACTATTTTAAATGGTGCATAAAAAATCCATCTACCTCTATATCATAGGCTTTGTAATAAGTATGATAAAACAAAAAGTGTTTGTTCCTTCCTTCTTTCCGTTGGGGAGGAATACATGATATTTACATACTTGAGTGAGATATTTACTAGTCTCATACAACATTAGAACTTCCCCTCTATTTCAGAGGTAGAACAGAGAGATGTGGAACCAACATTGGCAACATGGTAACAGAATTTATATGAGAAACATTACCAACTTAACGAGTTTTTGGACTGCTGATTATTGGCATTGTATGAACTTTCCATCTCCTCCTACATCATCACAATGTATGTAAGTGACAAATATTTGTTGTACAGTTAAATGATGTTACTTGTTTTCAAATGGACAAAGAGGGACTACAGATACCAACATGCAAAAGCAAACTCTCAGAGTTCTTAGCTTGCCCCTGGTTACTTTCTCAAAAGGACTATCTATGATAATAAGTACCAAATACAAATAAAATGAAAGAGGATGAAAAGAACCTTGGAAGACTTCAGTAGAGGCTGCAAGAAGGATGATCTGAAAAACCTGATTGATTTGCCAAGTGAAGTTCTATCCAATTCTGCCATCAAATATAAGAGAAAAAAGTTAATTATCATGCCTTATGATCTCATGAAAGAATCATCCCATGTCCACATTGGCTGTGAAATAAGAAGCAAAGCTAAAAGCACCATTTCATAGGTAGAAAGAAAGGCTTCCCAAAACATAGAAGATGCTATAGTAGTCCAGTTTTCCATCAACATACCATTGTCAATTTCAACTCTTGAACCGCCCATGTTGAGTTCTTCCAGAAGCTGCATATTAAAATCACATTGAAGGTTATTAACAAACATTGAAATTTTGTTTCTTTATTATTGGACAGATAAAGGTGAATCAATATCTCACAATCATTCATTAAACTACTGATTGAACTCTGATTCCTTAGAGAAACTTCGTACAGCCTCATCTTATAAAGCTATTGGTTGTTTTAATCATAGAAAGACTGAGAAGAAGTTTAGAGAGAGAGAGAGAGAGAGAGAGAGAACACTACTGAATTTGAATGTATAAGCCATGGAGAAACAGATTCAGTAAATTAGTGGACAGGAAAATTAAGATGCAGTATATGTACGGACATGAGTCGATTGTAAGAGATAAAATACAGTTAAAAAAATTCCATAAATATGAAACATATTAGAACATTTAAATGCTAACATATATGCTAATCATTTTTATACAAATACATACTAAATATTTAGGAAAGAAAAATATGGTTTTGAACATCAGGACAGAGAATACTAATGTTTCGCATTTTTCGAATCAAGATTGGAACTTTATTTATTATTATTTATTTGCATGTACGGGTAACATATGATCTTTATGTATGCTATGAGAAAGATAGGTCTCACTTTCACAGCGAGATTTGGAATGAAAACTGAACTGATATCTCAATGTCAAAAACATGTGATACCATGACAAGTATAAACATTTGGAAACCACTAGAAGGAATTAAACTATTGATCAACAGAAGTAAAACAATGAGTTTGAAGTATAAGATTATCATACTCTGATATTATACCATAAACATGACCAAAACCAGTGTTAATTTGAACAAACAACCAGTTGGATCAGCTAGGATATCATCTACTAACAAAAATAGATTGATCTGTCCGGACGATCTTAAGCATTCAACTGTATTAATGAGAAAGGCAGGATTGGCAATCAAACTGATCAGATACGAATTATCAATCTTATAAGAGCTATGTCACAGTTTGATGGCATCTAAGACACCGTTTGAGAACGTTCCATTTCTGCCGTTTCTGCGTTTTCTTTTTCCCAAAAACGGAGAAACAACCTAAAAAGCATTTGATAAAATTGTTCCATTTCAACCGTTTCAAGAAACATAAATCAAAATTTATGCCTATTTACAATTCTAAAAACAACTTACGAATTTAAGAGAAAAAAAAAAGGTTGTTGTGCCCAATAAATCTCTCAACTATTTAAACCTAAAAAGAGGCAACCAAACCCTCTCTCCCTTTTGGGCATCCGATGATACTATTGGGGTTTTTGTGGCATTATGTCTACAAAAAACGTTTCGAGAAACAGGTTTATCAAACACCAAAAAATTCGTTTTTGTTTCCGGAAACGTGAAAAGCCGTTTCTAATGTTTCTATGTCTAGAAACAGCAGAAACATTATCAAACGGTGCTTAAGTTGTATACATCCATATCTAGATAACCATATTCTTTTGGCAGCTACATTAGGAGGCACAAGTCAAAGCAGTATATTTCTATTAACTTCTTGGGGAGTAAAATGTGATTAATCTATTAATTTCAAAGAATGTTATTGATAAACGATATGTCCATAATTCGATAATATGTTTGGCATTCAAAAGGTTTTCTAATAAGCTGCAACTGTGAGAACCAGAAACAGTTTAGATATGCTCACCGTGGAAAGGGTTGGTACAGTTGTAGGATCAAATTCTTCACAGCAGCTGGGGTCAATCGGAACACAAACACGGCCTGGTGTAACAAGCAATAATTAGTGAGTTATTTTATATTGAGAAGCATCTTCCACCTGATCACTCAAAATCTGAAAGATGTTTGGCACCAATAATTAGTAAATGTAAAGAAAAAAAAAATGTCATTTTAAGAGAGAAATATAGCAAATCAACTTCTTAGTCAAATCTGTGAAAGCAATTCTGGTGGACCATATAAGTAGCAACCCAAAAGGGGGTGAATTGGATTCCGATGATGTTGCCACTTTTCGTTCTTTTCCAATTGGTCACTCAAGGAATAATAGAGTTGATGAAAATAACAAATGCAAACCACTAGGAAGGTACACAATTTAGAGTCGTTTAATCTGATAATTATAAGCTTGTGCATAATAGAAAAATTTAGAGCCATTGAGACAGCCACGATCAACCTCAGAAGGTCGCAATTGACCTCGATGAGAGCTGTTAAGAGCTACGTCTCCATATTTGAGAATATACACACTCGCACCATGAGGTTATGAAACCCACCTCTCTGCATAATCCTGTTGCTGCTCGCGGTTGATCTCGGCCATTCCGGGGTTGACCCTAGGGTTCTTTAACTTTCCTAAATAAGCCTTGATCTTGTCCTTTCTTTGGATCAACTTTTAGATAATGCCTTGGCCATCACCTAGTGATATATACATGATTTCTAGGCCTTTTTTACTTGAACAAAATACAATTAACCATTCTATTTTCAAGGTTACTCTGGTCAAGTGCCACTATGGAAGAGTCATCATCACCACAATTTGTCAGGTCTAGGTACGGATTAAGCGGTTAGTCCAGTTTCATGTGTCATAATGTAGGTCATTGTCATGAAGGAATCAATATTGTTAAGATTAGTCTCGGTTTATGTTTATTTTCTGTTTATGTTTGGTTATGTTAGTAAGGGGTATTTTGGGTAGTTAGGTAAGTTACTTAAGTGAGTCAGTGGATTATGTATTTGATATCATAATTTTAACATAAATAGATCTCCTCTCCCCACGGTTTGTATACTGTTCACAATTCAAACCATAGTCAAGTTCTTTCCTCTTTTCTCTCACACTTTCTCAATCTCTCATCTTCTTTTGTTCCTCTTCCTTGTTGCTACTGGTTGTCTTTAATGGACTGATATTGTCACATGGTATCAGAGCATTAAAGCTCCAAGTGGTTATTACAGTTCTCCTATTTTGAGAGATCTTCTTGGTATCCTCTTTTGTTCAACAGTAACCAATGCTGTATATATATATATATATATATATCCTCTTTTGTTCAACAGTAACCAATGCTGTATATATATATATATATATATATTTTTTTTTTTTTTTTTTTTTTTTTTTTTTTTTCTTTTTTGAAACCATAGTTGATAGTACAATGAAAAACTGGGGTTTCCAATGGCTGTGAAGTGTTATCTACATCCCCAAATGATGGCTGCTACGACTGAAGTCTGTGCTACTCTGTTTCCTGAATATTTTTGGCATTTTTTCATGGTGCAATTGCTTTCCATCTGGCCAACTAATCCGTCTCCTATTTTTGGGGTATTAAAGTCCCATCTACAAGGGTTGTTCGAAAACAATATGGCCCTGATCCAAGCTGCATTTACAGATTAATTTATACTCCATAAACTGGCTGTTGGTGCCCTGCTTTTGGGTTGTTTTCCTGCAGCATTGTTTCTGCCCTATTTGGAGTTCTCATCGACTCTACCTGCCCTTCTAGGGTTTTATTCCCCACCACAGTAGGGTCCTTCGACCTCATTATTGGGTCGTTCTGAGCCTTGGTTCTTTCTAGTATTACAAATCAACCAAATCTGGGTTTCCAAGGCAGTTTTCTCTTACCGCAAGCTGGTTCTATCCGTTTTATTGCTACTGTGTTGATGTACAGGCTACAAGTTGCTTCCTTTTGAGGATATATACATTGCTGTTCTGTTCTATATTCCGGGATAGGATCTGTTTCATCTATGATACAATACCAGGAAGAATAAACCAGTAAAATACCAAGAAGAAAAAAGGAGAAGAGAAGGAGATAAGAGTTATGTTATTGCAAACAGAACGGTAGTCCCTGTACTTACGTCTTGCTCAATATATATTAAAGAGTTACAAATACAACAGGAAATAAAATCAAAAAGATAGGGAACATAAGCCACCTAGAATACTACCTAAAACCGAATCATAAAGGCAAACCGAAGCCATATCAAATAAGCTCTATTGGAACATGGGAATAGTACATGACTCATATTTACCCCCCATGGTACATATGGGTCATGTACCCTAACAATTTAAAATCAATAGAAATACTTCAACACTCCCCCCACAAGCAGGAGCATATCGGTCACCCATGCGCAGCTTGAAACAATTCCTCAGGAAGGCAGGCTGAAATAGAAGCTTGGTAAACATATCACAAAGCTGATTGGCAGAGGAAATGGTGTGACATTGTGACAATCAGCTTATGCATAACAGAATTCCGCACAAAATGACAATTAACCTCGATATGCTTCATTCTTGCATGAAACACATGGTTTCTAGCAATGTAGATAGCATCTTGGTTGTCACAACACATCTTTATAGGATGAGGAACATGAAATCCCAACTCTTGAAGAAAGATATAGTATCAATATGAGACATTGCTCTATACTTAGCTTCAGCACTAGATCTAGCTGCAGTGGTCAGTTTCTTTCTATGCCTAAGTGACTAGATTACCACCAACAAATGTGCAAAATCTACCTATAGACCTCAAGTCACCATTAGCACCAGCCCAATCAGCATCAGAATACCCCATCAGATCAACATTCTAATGAGGCTGATAAATGAGCCCTTCAGATACCTCAAGATCGGACAAGCTGCCTCATAGTGAACTTTCTTTTTTAGTGACTGCACAAACTGACTAACCCTAGCTACAAAGGATATTTTAAATCTATTAACAGCCAAATAAATCAATTTTCCCATGGTACATATGGGTCATATACCCCTTACAAATTAAAATATATATATAAATACTTCAACAATATATGTGACCTTACTTCGATCTCAAATCTACCTTAGTAGTTGTTGGTTCTTCTGTTTTGTTATTATAGCAGAATCAAAGCCTCTTGTGGAGAATGTGAATGTTCCGATAACTTCTATCAAGTTGAATGGTGCCTCCAATTATCTCCTCTGGGCACAAGCCGTGGAAGTCTATATCACAACTAAACGGTAGATGGATTACTTGACGATAACTCCACCTGATCATAATGCTGCTGATTACCAAGGTTTAAGATCTCGTTGTCGCCCCCCATCTCACTGATCCAAAAAACAGAGATCTCGCCAAGATCATGTATTTTTTCCCAGTCGACTTGGTAGTTGGTCTCGGTGACCATATGGTCTTTGTAGCCCCTGAAACTTGGTATTTACCCTATTTTAGGCCTTCTAAACACAATGGAAACATCAGTTTTTTTTTTAATCAAACCTAAAATGGTACTTTGACTTCTTACCCTATGTAAAGTAGCCTCTGACTCTTCGGACCCTAGGCCAGTATGCTCTATTCCACAATCAACACATGATGCAACATAATCATAAAAATTTTAACACCATAGATAATTACTTAATTGTTTAACAATTAACATTGATGATTGATGAGTCACATTCATGAGGAAGCAATATTCTCTACTCTTTAAGCTTCAATGAGTGTAGGAATGGAGATCCCCAAGCAAAACCACCAAAATCCTTGCTTCTTAGTGTTTTTTCTTCAAAAATTAGAGAGAGGCAAGATATAGGCAAGATATGGTGAGATAGAGGCGAGATCTCGGTCGAGTTTTGTACAATTATAACTCGCCATACATCTCGTCTCCCCTTTTTGAAAAAGAGATATATTAGCGAGATCTCGCCGAGATCTTAAACCATGCTGATTACAAGGATTGGAAATATGAGAATGCTACTTCACTCTGTTGGCAATGGAATAGTATAGAGCCCTCAGTGGCTGCCAATATCATGTTTCATAAGGTTGCATAGGTTGTTTGGGAGGAACTCAATGTTTATCAGCCCTCTCTACTGATATTAATGTTCTCAAGTCTTAACGTGCTGAGTTTCTTGTTGCTAAGTTCCTATCTAGGTTGGGACTCTAATCGTCAGCATGTTAAGACTTAAGAGTCAACTATTAGCAAGTGAGAAGATCCCCTCTATCAATGAGGCTTATTGGAAAATTCAACGTATTGCGTGTCCCTCTCTGGCCAAACTTTATCCACTATCCCTTTTAATGATTCATCTACCTTTCTTGCTAACAATGGTGGTCGTGGTCGTGGTCATGATAATTTTGCTCCTAGTCGAGGTCATGGCTCAGGCAGGAGGTCATGGACGTAGCATGGGTCATCGTGGCAATCAACCTTTTGATCCAATTGTTCGATGGCGTGCTCATTACGGTTGCCCTAATCACACTATTAACAAATGTTGGTTGAAGCATGGCAAACCCCAATGGGCACAACAACAATTTGCTAATACTGCTTTCTCTGACAAGAATACTAACGTGGTGCCTCCTACCGACAGTACTTAAAGTCATTCTGCTGGAGGTGGTGTCTTCTCTCATACTGATATAATCAATCAACTCCTCAAACGAGTTCAGCAACTTCAGACATCCTCTTCCGCATCCACGGCTACACTAGCTCATTTATGTATGCCTACATGTTTCATTTCCTCATCCTCCACTCCATGGGCCATTGACTCAAACGTGTCCTCCCATATGACTAGTAAGCCCAATTTGTTAACTTCATTTCAGCAATCTGATTCTCCATCACAGGTAATCCTTGCTGATGGTTCCTTTACTAATGTTATTGGTCAGGGTGTTGTTCCTTTGTCTTCTTTGCTTTCTTTATCTATTATACTTCTTGTTCCCAAGTTACCTCTTAACCTTTTATTTGTTAGTCAATTGAGTAAAAATCTTAACTGGTCCGTTATCAATTATGTTTTTCAAGATCACAAGACAAAGATGATGATTGGTGGCAGACATGAGAGGGATGGCCTATACTACTTCGACGTTGCTTCCTCATCTACAATGGTGTCTTCTACCTCCACTAATGTTTCCCATTTACATTGGCACTGCCAACTGGAACACCTTTCTCTTTCCAAGCTATAGCATATGATCCACGTAAGTCTATTTCCTGTCTTGAGTGTGAAGCTTATGAGCTTGGCAAACATCACCCTACTATTTTTCCGTCTCGTAGTGAAGTGAGTCTAGGAGTCCGTCTATGTTTGATTTGGTTCATTCAGATATTTGGTGCCCATGTCAAGTCAAGAGTCAGTCTGGTTTTTCTTTTTTTGTTTCTTTTATTGACGATCATTCTCACATAACATGGATTGTACCTTTTAAAAGATTGTTCTGAATTTGTCTGTATTCAAACAATTTTAAAATGAAATAAAAGTTTAGTTCCGTATCTGTGTCGAAGTTTTGTGTACTGATAATGCTTTTGAGATTAATCAACATGAGATTTTATCTTTTGTTCCAACAATGGCTTGATTCACCAAACCAGCTACTTTTACAGACCCTCAACAAAATGGAGTAGGTCCATATGAATGTTCCAAAAATTTATTGGGTGATGCTTGTTGACCGTCTATTTTTTTATTAACCAAATGTCGCCCTCTTTCCTTCATAATAACACCCCTTTTCCATTGTTTTTCCTACCAGTTCTTTGTTTAGTTTACCTTGCATATTTTGTTGCCAATGTTTTGTCCATAATCTTCGTCCTGGCCTTGAGAAACTGACTCCACGGGCCACCAAGTGTGTTTTTCTTGGGGATACTCCCGAACCTAAAAGGGCTACCAGTGTTTTGATCCTCTTGCAATTTATTAGTGTTAATGTTGCCTTTTTGGGAATGCACCCTATTTTTGTACATCTGTTTCTGACTTCGGTCCTATCTCTCCAACACCCCCACCCCCACCCCCACCTATTCCTTAGCTCATTCCTCTTTAGGTTTATGTTCCAAGTCTACAAGGGTGCCCTGACAGGTATACAAGCGTCATCCTAAACAAATGCCCACTGTCCCTGCCATTCCTCCGCCTCCTCCATCTGACTCTTTGCTTGGAGATTCGTCCTTTGTCGTTGATCTCCCTATAGCACTTCAGAAAAGTACTCATTTCTGCACTCAGAATTCTTTGGTTACCTATCCAATTGTGAATTATATTTCAATTTCTCATCATCCTGCTTCTCCTCATCAACTTGCTTTATCACTCACATCCCTCTGATGTGGATCTGGGGTTCAAAAACCCTAATTTAGGATATAGGCGGATAGGCCCACAGTTAACAAGCAAATCAATTTCAAAAGAAGTGGCATTTTCATAATTTCAGGAACAACTCAAGCACTCAAAAGTGAAGGAACAAATAATGGGTTCAAACTGAAATTAATTATGAGCGTAGAGGGGTTTTTTAGAATTACTAAAGGGGAAGGGAATAATAGAACACCACTTTCAGAAAAGAGGGCTTAATTGTAATAAACAGAAAAGTTAGACCTTCAAAATAAAAAATAAAAAAATAGGAGAGAATAAACCTTTCCTCTTCTTCAGATTCCAATGGAATCAGCAGTGAACTATTGTTGATTCAGGTGAGATTTCTCCCTCGCATGGACTCCGATTAAAACGAAATTTCAGGCCCGTGATCCTTAGCCACTAACCTTTGAATCCCAACCAACCAACCATCACCCAAATCAGCAACAAAATATGAATTAAAAGTTCATTGAAGTCAGATCTGGAGGAATCTATCAGCCCAGATTCAAGTTCAGGTCAAGATCGCTTGACAGGAGGGTTTATTAAGGATGTGATCTCAGGTTTTAGGTCACCTATGGAAGGGTATCCTCACCCGTAATTCCAGGCCAATTGGACTTACGAACAAAGAATTCGTTCAACTCCTATGGGTTCTCAATCCACGTCAGAAACAGGGTAACGACATGCGATTGGAAGTAGCAGGCAAGAAAGTTAAATGGGAGGATGGAGAATAACAAAGTAAAGATAATAGAAGGAGAAGAAAAGGGAAAAGGGAAAAGAAGATTGCACCTGAGACGAGTGAGAGAGAACATCAAAGGAAGGTCTGAGAGGAATCTGCGCTCACAGCTTTGGCAGCAATAAGATAAATCTTTCATTCAATTCCAAAATCAAATCTGTCCAACGATGGACTACGAGTTGCTATTTAAAGAGTTTAAACAAAAGAATCCTATGTGGACTCGAAAATAAACTTCGAGTCTGACTTGGACTCCTGACTGAAAGCAAGCTATAACTCCTACTAATGACGAATCTAACAAGATAAAAAAAAGACTAATAAAAAGAAACAAAGATAAATCTAAGACTAAACCCAAGATCTGCTCCTACCAACTACAAAGATTCTTTGTCTAACCCTGGTTGGAAAACTATAACGGATGCCTTACTACCTCGCAGGGCTTGGACATTGGTCATTCCACCTTAAGGACATGTAAGGTGTTATTGGGTGCATACAATTAAGTGAAACCCTAATGGTTCAGTAGAGCGGTTGAAAGCTAGTCTGGTTGCTAAGGGTACACGGAGGCCTAAGGGGTTGACTACTTTAAGATATTCTCCCCAATTCCTCGGTTAAATTCTGCGCACATCCTGATATCTTTGATTGTTAATACTGATTGGCCCCTTCACACGTTAAACATCAAGAATGCCTTTTTTGTATGGTGACATGCAAAAAGAGGTTTATTACATAGTTCAAAAACTTGCTGAAATTTCGGTTGAAATTTTGCTCATTTCAGTCCAAAATTGCACTGTTTCATCGAAATTTCGGTCATTTTGTTTGCTCATTTCGACCATTAGCACCCCTCCCTCAACAAAAAAGGCCAAGCAAGACACATGGAAAAAATACATTATTTCAGCAAAATTTCGGCTTTTCAGGCTACTGATAAGCCCTTAATGAATCGATCTTTCAACTTCGTAAGGCATTTCGTAGGTCAAATGGGCCTCTTGCTTCAACATAATAAATTTATCTGGACTCATCCCAAAAAAAAAAAAATAATGTTAATGATGTTACCCTCTGTATCAAGGTACGTGTTTCCAAGATGATGCTTAAACAACACCGTTAACATTACAATTTTCTTCATACATATTTTTAAAGATGATCTGGACCTTAGCCCAGTTACAATACTGACCTGTTTTTGGGTGCACACAAAATGGTGCCTTTAGCAAATGATTCATGTGTTTCGAAACCTATGTGAAAACAGACATGATCAATGAGAAGGAAAAAACAGATCTAAAATATATTTTTTCATTAGTATACTTCCACCTATGAATAAGGTTCTCCACAGACCTCCATATCAATCCTGGGATAGGTATAAGTGAATATAATCTCTTCAACACACTTCCAAAGCCCCTGAAAAAGCATACAGAACTTAAGAGAATCAATTTTCAGACAAAACCAATAAAAATTGATTTTGAAATGTTGTAGTCAAAGCTTATTGTTCTACAATGATACAAATATATGGCAGATAAAACCGTAACAACCCATGATTAATGTCATGGACTAGCCTACTAACTATGAAGTCGCATTTAATTTTCCGAAACAAAAAGACTATCAGTAATTTACAAGATAAAATCAATGAGGCATCAGAACCTTGGGAAGCATGAAGCATAAGCCTCAAGACCAAAGCTCAGCCACATTTTTATCAGAAGACCAGACCTAATATTGTGACAACTGCTGTTTCCAAATGGTCCTGACATGGCAGCTGGATTGGCAGAAAAAGGGCAATGAAAAAATGAGCCATTGGGCAGACCTTGAGAGTGAACCATAAAAGTGGTTAATCCAAAAGGTTCACCCATTATTTGGAAAGTCCAGATCTACCAGGTCAGCCCTCAACATGGCACAAAACTGTTACAAACTTCAAACATGCAGCATGTGACAAGACCAGAAAATCACTTACCACCACCTCCACAGACAAAAGAAGAAAAAGAACTCAATTTTCATCTATTCAACTTGTGTCTCAAAGTTACAGCAATGCCTCTTTTATAGAGGTTTATGACTCCAAAGTCCAAACTTAAAATAGGAAATGAGAAACCTACTTAACTTGGGACAACACATAATATAATCCTACTTAGCTTAGGACTTAAGCTACTAAATTAATGACTTTGTCCAACCAAAACAACTTAAAACATAGTCTAACTCTAACTAAGACTTTCCAAATATAAACCCAAGACTCCAACATGGGGTAGGACTCAAATAAAGCAATTAAGACAAATCCTAGTTAGAGTAGGACTCAAATAAAAAAATTAAAATAAATCCTACTCTACTTGGCCAATTCGACGGCTGCTGGACTCCTCCTTTCAAGCTTCAATTTTCCAACATTAAGGGACAAATGAAGATCTTCTAGACGCTTCTTTTGGGGACAAAAGTGCAGGGTTACTGTTCATATGAACAGTAACTCGTGAACAGTGTTTTCCGGCTCCTCTTTTGGGCTGGTTAGATGGGGCCAAGGTGGAAGCTGGCTGGTCCAACATTGGACCTGGTTCAAAGCAACCAGCAGGCCCCCTTCTCCTGCAGGCTCAATCTACATCACACCTCCCTTCAGCTTGACAACTGGCACCAGTGGTGTTCTTTTCTTGAAAGTGGGGCCTATATCTGTCTACTCCTCTAGTCTTGCCTTAGACACCCCTATCTCCTCCATTATCTCCAATGGCATCTGGTCTCCTCCCACCTCCCCCACTATCCTTTCATCCATTTGGTCCTCCCTCCCTCCCTCCTCGCTCCTCCCCCCCTCCCCCCCTCCCCCTCTCTGCTAGGGAAGACAAAGTCACTTGGTCCCCTTCCTCCTTCGGGAATTTTTCCTCCTCAGTTTGGCACCTCGTGAGAGCCCATGGCACCACCCATTGGCATAAAATCCCACATCCCCCATCATAACTTCACTGTTTGGAGAGCACTCTCCACTTGTCTGCCCACCCTGTCCTCCTTTATCCATCACCACATTCCTGTCACCCTTGCTTGTTGCCTCTGCTGGAATGGTTATGAAGATATTAACCATCTCTTCTTTCAATGCCCATTTTCCTCCTCCATTTGGAGGAGAGTCATTGCTTGTTGTTGGCCTTCTAGGAGATTCCCCCCCCCCCTTCCCCTTTCGAGAGAATGGATTTGGGTTGACATAACCTTAACTAGAAGTCCATTTGTGACATTGTTGGAAAATTTGCTTCCAGGGCTGCTATTAACCATATTTGGATGTAGCGCAACCTCCATGGATGGACCTCCAACGCTCGGTCTTTTGACAAGATTTGGAATGCCATCTAATTCGAGGTCTCCTCCAAACTCTCCCTCATCCCTGCCCTTCCTGTTGTAAGCTCGCCAAGAAACAGTGTCATTGTTACTTCCTGGGGTTTACCTTCTTCTATTAATCTATTCTGCTTCCCCCTCCCCTACCCCTCCTGGGTTGTAGCATCTTTTGTTGTTTTCAGCTTTCCCCCTTCAAGATTGTATATCTTGCCCCCCCCCCTTTTTCTTTTTCTCCCTTGGTATTGAATTTCTTATTCACCCAGAAAAAAAAGATTACCACCAACAAACGTAGAAAAACCAATGACCGACTGTCTATCACCTTCCACACCAACCCAATTAGCATCAGAGTAACCAACAAGAAAATTATGATTATAAGGTTTATAAATTTTATTTTCCCCTAGAGCAACCTTAAAATACCTCAAAATACGACATGTTGCCTCCCAATAAACCTACTAAGGCTTCTTCATAACTGGCTAATGACGTCAACCGCAAACAAAATGTCAAGTCCAATCACAATAAGGAAAATGAGTTTACCAACCAATCTTCTGTATTGATGCTTCTCTGCAAACTCCATATCTTCACAAACACCAAGCTTCTAATGAGGATTCATAGGGGTATCAACTGGTTTGGAACCAACATCCCAATCAAGAAAATTATCCTATGTGACAAACAAACACCTTTTTCTTTACAATGACAATAACTCAACTTTATCCCAACTAAATGGGGTTGGCTACATGGATCTTTACATAACTCATTCTTATCCCAACTAAATGCGGTCAACTACATGGATCTTTACCCTCCAGTCAGCTCTATTCAACATCATACTTAATAAAGGCCTAAGTTATGCATGTCTTTCCTCACCTAATTCTCCTAAGGTCATTTTAGGTCGCCCCTAGCTCTTTTAGTTCCTTTAATTTGAATCAAATCACTCCTTCATATTGGAGCATCCAAAGGCCTCCGTTGAACATGCCTTTCGAATAGCACCCAAGTCAATCATCTGAATTTATTGTTGTAAACAAACCTTGACACCTTCAATCCCAAAAAAAAATCCTTGTCATATATGATAATATCAACATGGAAAACCAATACTATCACCTTCGAGACATGCCAATGATCAAGCTCAGAGTGATTAGAGTAGAGCATTGTGTGAACCCATACCAAAAACAATTTTTCTTAATTTATCAAACCAAACTTTTAGTGACTCCTTCAAACCATAAATCGCCTTGTGAAGCTTGCATACTTTCAATGCATTCTCCCCCTGAGCAACATACCAAGAGGTTGCTCTCTATATAAACATCCTCAAGTAAATCACCATACAAAAGTGCACTCTTAATATCAAGCTGAAACATGGGCAAGTCAAGATTAACATCCAAAGAAATAAGAACTCAGATAGAGTTGAGATGAGTAACAGGAGAAAATGTTTCAAAATAATCAACACCATATATCTGAGTGTATCCCTTGGCCACCAAGCAAGCCTTGAGCCGCTCAATAAATCCATCACGGTATACTTAATGGTATAAACCAAGTGACACTTCACGAACTTCCTTACCTGAAGGTAAATCAATTATAGTCCATGTCTAGCGACCTAGCAAGGCATCCATTTCCACATCTATAGCCAACTTCCACCTAGGATGAGACAACGTCCCGTGGTAGGATTAGGAACAGAATGTGTAGATAAGGAAAAGGAAAAACTATGAAGGGAAGAAGGACAATGTAGAAACAAACTTAACAATAGGATAAGCAACAAGGATTTTTGAGTACACGAATGAAAAAATTTCAGAATAGCAACTAGTAAGTCAATAGTGGAAGATGGTGGAGTAGGATCCCCGTACAACAATCTGAGTAGAGGAGCAGCAAAAAATAATGAAGATGGCTTAGGACGACACCGATACACGTGTAGTGGTGGAGAGGCAGACATAGGGTCTGCAAGAATCAATGCAAGAGTCGGAGGAAAGCAGAAAGATTCAATTTCCATGGCACTACTAACAGAAAATATGGAGTACTTTCAAAGAAGGTGGCATTTTCATTAAGAAATTGCTTTCGAGTAATAGGATCATAACATTGATATCCTTTTTTAGTACAAGAATACCCAAAATAAAGACACATTTGATGGCCCATGGAGATAATTTATCGATTCCAAGTCATAAATTATGGACAAACCACATACAACCAAAAACTCGAGGGGGTAAACAATGGAGAAGTAGGAAAAACAGTAGACATAAGAGATTAACTGTAAATAAAAGATGAGGGCATTTGATTAATAAGGTAAGAAGCACTTAAAACTTGCCCCAAAAAAATCTTAGGAACATTCATATTAAGAAGATAAGAACGAGCGGTCACCAACAGAAGTTGATTTTTTGCTCAACAGAGGGAATAAAAAGTAAAAAAGTAAAGGAGCAAAATAAAATAGAAATAAAGAATAAAAGAATCTAAATCATAAAAAAAAGAACCCTGATTTCAAATGAACACATTCAAACTAGAAATCATTTCACCAACATCAAGGAACTGTTTGTACATTGTTGCATTGAAATCAAATAAGGAGTGCCCATCTTTGATATTTTGTCATCATCCAATTGTTCCCAAACGGGTCCCTTCAATGGTTTGAAAAATCACAATGTGACAAAATAATCAATTAAAAGGGATCCCTAATTTCAATTCGATATTCACAGGATCCTATAGGTACTTCCTAAAATTGCGAATTTTATTCATCTTGTCAACATTTAATATTTTTGTTTAACAAACTTTCTAAATCAACAGTTTAAAAAACCATTAGTTTCACTCTGATTTTGAATTTGATTATGCACACCCTTTAGTGTGCTAACAAATGACTTAACTAGGACACCTTAACTCCTACCAACCATTGTGTATTACTCATACATAAAAGGACACTTAATGCAGGAGTAAGTTACAAGAAGCTAACCCCCACAATTTCATAAATCCCAAACAATACAAATTGGACCAGCAAACAAAGAAATAAAACCATCAAATAAACCCCCAAGGATACAATACCTATGCAAAAGCAAAACCAGCCCAAAACCCAACCCGATAGGAGAGAGAAAGACCTACTATAAAGAGGTGCGATCAAGTCTGTAGGGCTCCAATTGAGCTACACTTTTGGGCGTATAGTCCCTAGGGAGGGTACAAAAACCTAAAATGTTGAAAGACTTCTAATGGCCAGATGTTGAAATAATTACCTTCTTGATTTTCAGACCTAGGAAAGAGAAAATTGAGGAGATTCTTCAAGAACAGGAACTCTTTGCTGATCGATTATGGCTCTTGTAATGCTAGACAGAATCGGCTCTTCCTAAAGGATGATGGCAATAACAGTGAATAAAGGAATTGAATGTTGAAAACAAGAAAAAACGAGGCAATGTGGGAGAGGAAGTGGCTATCTCAGCCTGGGCTTCTCACCCACAGCCATGCCAGCTACTCTAAGCAATAAACTGCAAACTATCTTTGTTCAAATCTGAAATTATGAGTACATAGGCTCCTCTATTTAAAGAAAGCAGAATAGCAATCGTATCATAACTAAAAGCTAGTTTCCAAATAGGACTAGACACTCCTAGCAAGACTTGGACTCATAAAAGGACTAGGAGTATAACTACAACATGAAGTAGGACTAATGAATTAAATCTCGTTTTCAATCTCAAGCTCCTTAGGATCTTTCTCTTGGCTGTTCACATTCATTATAGTTGTTGTAGTGTCAAGTTCCTCAGTCTCAACCTCAATGTCCATTGTGGCAACCTTGTTTCTTTCGAATTCTTCCACATGAGTCTTGTTAAAGGGAACATCAATAACTAGCTCTTCCTTGACAATAGAAATTGCTGGAATTTCTTTAACACTAACCTCAACTTCTGACTCTGGTTTACTGCTCGAAGTAGTCTTCTCTTGTTGCTCTTTTGCAATAGAGGCCGATGATTCCTTTATGCTCTTGTCAATTGTGGGTGGTTATTGGAAATCTGGTGGAAGGAAGTACATGCTTCGTTCATGCTTAGATATGTACATGCCTGCCAACTCGTATTGCATCTCGTCCCACGTTCTAGATTTACGTCCTTAAACTTGAAGTCGCCTTTCACGGACTCTCCATTGTATTCGAACACAATCACTCATCTGGGAACATGCATATTGGAGTTTTTGTGTCTCTGTTAAGTTGTAGTTGTCAAAGTACACGTCCAATTCATACACTCATTCAAAGAATTCCCCATGAAAATAACGTGGTTGAGCATTAGATTGGGCAACAGTAGCCTCCTTCAACTCTACCATCTGTTTCAGATTCTTGTCATTTGTGGCTGTTTCTTGGAGACATGTAGATGTATTCTGATGGGAATCTTACTGATTAAAGAGATTTCTTTGAACATATGTAGGGAGATATTAGGTCGCTAACTCATACTTCATCTCTTCTCAAGTCCTAGGCTCATGTCCTAAGACTCGAAGTTGCTTTTCATGGACTCTCCACCATTCTCTAGCACAACCAATCAATCTGGAGCAAGAAAATCGAAGTTTTTATGTCTCTGTCAAGTTATAGTAGTCAAAATACTCCTCCAAAGAATCTATCCAATCAAGGACTTTGCATATATCCCTTTGTCCAGTAAAGTAATGAACTTCTAGAACCATCTTCAATTAGGCTCTGATGCCACTTAATACAGGAGTAGGTTACAAGAAGCTAACCTCCACAATTTCATAAACCCCAAACAATACAAATAGAACCAGCAAACAAAGAAATAAGACAATCAAATAAACCCTCAAGGATACAATACCCATGCAGGAGCAAAACCAGCCCAAAACCCAACCCGATAGAAGAGAGAGAGAGGTGAGGCCAAGTCTGTAGGGCTCCAATTGAGCTGCACTCTTGGGCGTAGGTAGTCCCTAGGAAGGGTATAAAAACCTAAAAAATTGAAAGACTTCTGATGGCCAGATGTTGAGATAATTACCTTCTTGATTTTCAGACCCAGGAGAGAGAAAATTGAGAAGACTCTTCAAGAACAGGAACTCTTTGCTGATCGATTATGGCTCTTGTAATGCTGGACAGAATCAGCTCTTCCTAAAGGCTGATGGCAATAACAGTGAATAAAGGAATTGAATGTTGAAAACAAGAAAAAACAAGGCAATGTGGGAGAGGAAGTGGTTATCTCAGCCTGGGCTTCTCACCCACAGCTATCCCAACTACTCTAAGCAATAAACTGCAAATTATCTTTGTTCAAATCTGAAATTATGAGTACATAGACTCCTCTATTTAAAGAGAGCAGAATAGTAATCCTATCATAACTATGAGCTAATTTCCAAATAGGACTACGCACTCCTAGCAGGACTTTGACTCATAATAGGACTAGGACTATAACTCCAACATGGAGTAGGACTAGAACTCCAACATGGAGTAGATAACTAACCAGTCATTCACTAATAGGGAAACCTAAACAGACTAAAACTGAAATAACAAAGGAAATAGACTCAAAACAGGACTCTAACTAAACTAATGAATTAAATCCCGTTTTCCTACTTTCTACCCATATTTTAGGCCCATTAAAGTAGTCCACTACAAAGAAAACCCATGGGATCAAAGGCCCAACACATACATAACCCAACCCAAGGCTTATTTGCAATAAAATAAGCCCATTAAGTGACTAATCTACATCAACACCCCTCTCTACAATACAAATACACATCCAAATATATGGCCTGCACATGCATGCAAGGTACATTTTGTCAAAAATTGAGTTTACATATTACTGTTGCCATGATTTGCACCCAAGCCTACAGTTTAAAAACCAACAAACTTATCTTTGAAACAAGAAAAATCTTGAAGATGAATCCGGTGAAACAATACTTAAAATTTTTTTTTAAATTTACCAACAAGCTTAGAAGATTCAGAACCAACCATCACATACGGTCAGGATCAGGTAACAATACCTTAGGTGTCCAAACAGCAAGGCCATTTATTATTTCTCGATAAGATCTCTTATTTAATGGTGGTTAAGTCCAAGGATCGAGATCTCAGTTTCGGACCTGGTTTCAGGTGTGCCAGATCTTGTTTCGTGGTTTCGACCCTAGGTTTCATTTCAGCCAGGCCTGAAACCGAGCGAACTTGGAGATTTTGGTCAGTTTGACCGAGATTTAATTCCATGGTTAAGGTAGGGTTTCTACATCTATCAACCACCATATTAAAATGATGAAGATGTGTTAAATAGGGTCAGGAATATGTGGTTTTTGTTTTGCACCTTCTGTTTTCCAGACTGTAGTAGATGTTTTAGTTGCTCCCACCGAACAACATTAATGTCTTCGTTTGAGGTAGACGACCGACGGCTCTCCTGCCACTTTCCCCGAAGCTTAGAAGCAATAGCTGCATTGCTGCCAACTATGTTATAATGAAGCTAATTTGCAAAAAATAATAAAGACTTAGTGGGATCTAGCAGATAAGCAAAAGGGCAAAAGGTAGTATCTCATCTAAAGAAAATAAAAAGATAAAAATATTACATTGTTCGGGAATCATATCCAAAATCTTTTCGAATCTCTCCTCAGTTGCAAACAACTGTTGACCACAAAGCAATTTCTCCTCAAAGAAAATCTTCAAAACTTCTGTATATGATCTTCTGCAGAGCAAAAATATGCTTGAACACAAGGATGAGGCCAGTTATGGTAAACCCAAAACAGACTACACTTACCCTAGAAAGGGATGAAGAGCACCCTGAAAAGAAACTTTCTGCTGATTATTTTCATTGCCCTAGAAACACAGAATACCACCAACAACTAACATAAGAACAAATTAAGAAATGAGATGGTAAATATCTAATGACAGACGTAATAATACCAAAACGACTATAGCATACTACCCTGTAGACGCGGAAATACTCAGCAACTGCAGCCCTCTGTTCGTTACTTAACCTGAAAAATATGGTTCAACCATCCAATTTTCAGTACAAATCAACTCATCACCAAAATAGAATAAAATACAAAAGAAAGTCAGAAAACTACAGAAGTAAATTCCTTTGAAGCGTATTAACTCCATTACCTTCTTGCTCTCCCATCACAAACCCAACAATGAACACCACGACGACCACTATATACCCAAAGAATGTGATTGAAACCAAAATCATCTACATTAAAATTGTTCACAGGAAAACAAAAATTATAAATGTAAGTAAATTTAATGCAAACCACACAGATGTACTGCCCAATAATAGACAACAGAAGTACTAAAGCCTGGCATGATGTAGCTTTGATATTGGCATGTGTTCCAAGTAAAAAGTTAAGGCATGTGTCACAAAAAATAATGAAAAATTCTTACACTTTGTCATAGCATACTGAATTCTCCTTCCAGAAGCACTATCTTAAAAGATTAGCTTTTAAAACAAAATTCTTAATAGTTAGGCAGACAAAGATGTGTTGGATTAAACTTGTAGACTTGATCCAATAACCAACATTAGACGCAACAAACTGCTCCAGATCGTCAGTTACAGAAAGGATAAAGAACAGAGGTCAGTGACTAGCCTTTTTCACATCAGAAAAACAAAGTCAATTCATTTACAATTTTCCTACAGTCATCTATCCCCAAGGAGCTTGAAAGAATCATTGCTTGCATTTTCTTCAATGACTAGGACATCATTAAAAATCATCTTTTTAGGAATTAATTTACATAATTGAAATCGCTACTTTTGGATACCACTGTTTTTTGTTTCTTTTTATTTATACAACTGATTCACATTAGGTCTTCCCTCTTTCTTTGGTGAATACCAGTATAAAAGCATCTTGGCAATGAAAAAACGTTCTTAGGGAGAAAACCCTGAAAAAGTGATAAAAAAAAAAGGTTTTGGGTCTCTTAGATCATTGTAGAAGAGAGTCTGAGAACCCAGGGGAAGGATGGGTGGAGGCTAGAAACCCTCTTAGTGGTCTAAGAAGCTCCCAACACAAGAGAGAAGCAGATAAAGAGAGATGGAAGGAGGCGCAGATGAAGGAGGCACTGGGAGAGAGAGAGAAATGAGAAAGATGCAAAGAGATGGAGAAGAGGGAGAGCCCTTAGGGTTTCGGATCCTAAGGCTCTGATACCATGTTGAATGGGGTAATGACTTGTGTCTAATATGCACCAGCCCTCTTCATTTATAACAATGGAGAGAAGGCTCTAGAGAATTACAAAGACCATTAAACCCCTTAGGGTCCGTTTGGCAACTAACACTTTCCCTAAAACCCATTATTACAACAGGTAGAAAGCACAAAACCAATTTTCCAACAAGTCTAAGATTATTTAAATTTAAGTTTCAATGACAAAGTTATGTTCCAGTCAAACTTATTTTAAAGTGCGGGAATGTTGTTCCAATCACCTAAGTGAATAATTTTATGGATACCAAACAAAAGATTATTTACCAGACTTTTGGTTTCTAGAAATGTTTTATCATGATAAGATTTCTGAAATTTTCAGAATTGAGAAACCCCAACATTTGAAAGTTGAAAATCACCTATACAAATAAAAATTCAGTTTTTGTTCTTAGATTGGGGGGTTGACTTTTTATACTTTTCGAATTTTATTTTTAAACTATTTTTATTGGATTCAAATAGGGGGTATTTTCTTATATATGAATAATATCTTAAGTAATGAAATGATAAATGATATTTGATAAATAAGCATTGCAGTATTGCACCTTATACTAAGGCACCAGTGCAATAAGGCGGTCGCCTAGACTCCAACTAGGCCGCCTGGACGCCTTGACAACTATGGCTGTAGTTTGTTGTATTGTTCAGTTCGTTAAAGAGGATGTTGGTTCCGTTCTGCATGCATTCCTCTACTGCTTTTTTGATAAATCTGTTACTTATCGGGAGAAAATAAACTAGTTGCTTATTAACAATCTATAGTTATTGTGGAAGCAACTGAATGGCCAGCGACTATGATCTGCCAACTCAAGCACCAAAATTCCAAGTATATTTGCCTTGTTTCAGGTATGTTTCAATATAGCAGATATGTCTCCTCCATCTTCTAGTTATGGAAACCTTGGGCATCAAGGACCACATTATCACTTAGGCATCTCCCTGACAACTATAATAATAATTAAGATTTTTTTTTTTTTTTTTTTTTTGGTCAGCTAAAAATTAAGAATAATGATGATGATTTGAACCTATGGAAATAATGATGATGCTGATGATAAAAAAATAAATCATAATAACAAAGTGTAGCGTGATCCATAACTCTAAGGGCCTAAAGAAATAATGATGATGATGATAAAAAATAATCATAATAAAAAAGTGTAGACTGATCCATACCTCTAAGAGCTGTATCAATTACTTTAATAGCAAGGGTCATCAATGGCCAGCAGTCAAGGCAAACATCAGCTCCAGAGCAACAATATCGAACATCATCATAATCTGTCATATCCTGTTTAAGAGGAGCCAATCTTTAAGTTATTGAATTTCAATGTAGGAAATGATTGTTTAATAAGTCTAGAAACTGAATTTCTTACTATATCAAAAATCAGCTCCCTCTCCACTGGGGTGAAAACATTATCTCCAGATTGTGCATAGGCATGTCTTTTAGCAGGCTGTAGCACATAAGATAAAAGAATTGTACCACATCAATAGCTAGTGGAATTCATAAGGGAACAATAATAATTTTTTTTTTGGGTAATGAAAACAATAATTATTTAGATGAATGCATAGTGGAAAACTCAGTAGGCTAGAGACTCAGTTACACTTGAAATTCCATGACTCTACCAAGTTTGTAACTGATTTATTTCTCGATCACTCAATGACATGGAAAGTTATATAAAATGCGATAGAAAGACCAGCATCATTCTTTATACATTGAAGAAGAAATATTTTCTACACATGACAAAAACTTTCAATAAAATCAACAAATTTATGAGGAGCTGTACAAACAGAATCACAATGACCAGAAGCATTTAATTTTTCCATATCCAATATCTGTCCTATAAGCATCCTATACATGTTATATTCTTTATTTGTCCTAGACTCTGTCAGCTTGTCCTATAAAAGAATCAACTGAAGCCATAAGCATTGAGATCCTTGCTTGGAAAATCAAAGTATGCAAATCATACATCTACACTGTATACAGGCCCAATATCAATTTTAAATGGGCACTTGTCTTTGATGGAATTCTCCAACTCTGCTGCACTGTTGAATGACTGGAACCGCAAATATATATCATTTTCCAGGGTTAAGGAAAATTCTCTTCTGCCAAAGTAGGATGGATCACAAGCCGGATGCTTCCCATCTACAAGTAGCAAAGAAATAGATAAAACAAGAGAGGAGGGGGAAAAAGAAAGAGAAAACATGCAGAGAAATTAATGGGATGAGCAGGTTCTTCTGGAAACTCCAACTAGCAAAAAAAAAAAAAATTAAGGGAACTTGAATTACCATTTCCATAGGACAGCCATTTAAAGAAATCAATGGTTGGAAACAGCTTTCCTGACAAAAATGTTACATTCAATGGGGCTAGTAAGTAGTAAATACATGTATTTTACCCAAAAAAAAAACAGGTACTAAATGCATATACCACTTTATAGAAGAAACTCAGACTTGATTATAACATGTAGCAAATGAAAAGCAGCAGAAAGACAAACTAACTGTACAATCTAGCAAATTGAAGGAAATAATTCACAAGCCAACGCATGCATGTATAAACTTATATTGAAGTTAAGGAAAAGGAAGAATCCCATAATGATACCTAACACTGGAAAGCTCATACGCAAAACCCATCCATCATCTAGGGCATTAGGTCATCCCTCGAACATCAGATCCCCAACTACTTAATAAGCAACTATAGATGGGGATCATAGGACACTGCCAAAATTGAATCAAGTGAAGGAAGAATCTAATGAGCCATTTAATGACATCATTTGATTTATGATGAAGTATCAGCAAACTTAGTTTCACAATTTGATATGGCTATCCAAGAGATGTTGATTAATCAGATTAGTGGAGTAAATAATTAGCCCAATCATTGGCTCATCAGAGGGATCTCATGGATCGCCTAATGCCCCATTAACTGCACAGAAATAGAACCTGTGATATTTCCTTAATTAGAAGCTCTTTTGAAATGTTTTAGTGCAACGCAAAAATTAGCGCAAATTGGTCTACGTAAAAGGCAAGGCAAAATCTTCTGTAGTGGGTCCATTTAGAAGAGCTTTTGATGTCCTAAATCACGTACTCAAATAAATAGATAAAGGAAAAGGAGAAAGATGGAAAGCAATCGAAATGAGGCATGTCCGTCAAGGAAAAGCCAATTAATTTATCAAAACATTTACAGCACCTCTTCTACAATAGAGATCAAATTTTCTATGGGCAGCACCCAAAGGAAAACAATGGATGTTCCAATAAATAAAAACACCAAATATGGACAAAAATAAATAAGAGGCATTCCGTCAAGAAAAAGCCAATTCATTTATTGAAACCATAGTTTTTAAGGCGCTGGTAAGGCGACGTCTAGAGATGGTAAGGCAGTGCTCCGCCATATGTGAAGTGGCGCCTTATGGGTTTTTTTTTAAACAAATTTTAAAATTACTTGATGAAGATTCCAAATATAAATTTTTTATTGGTAGGTGTATGATTTTGTTAACACTTGAGATGTATGAGATCATCTTTACTCCACCAAAAATAACCACAACAAACAAAACGAAAACAAGATTCACAAACAGGGTTTGGATTTTGTCAAGGGTTTTAAGAAAGGGCTTTGAGAAGGAATCAAGGAATAAGGAAGAACCACTGATCTAGGCGACTATTTTGCTCCGGCAGCGGTGAGCTTCATTCTTCTTTGACAAAAGTAGAAATATAGTGGATGACCTTAGGGCTTAGGCACTCATTTTGGCATCATAGAGGTCAGTATAATAAATACTTGTATTTTTTGTCTTCTTTTCTTTATATTTATAATTTTGTTTCATAATTATATATTTATATTATATGTTAATATGATTGATGATGGATGAAGATGAACTTAGTTTATTCACTTTATTGATTTGTTTTCTTGATGAATATCTTACATTGGTGTGAATATAAACATTTAATATTTATTTAACATATGAGTAATAGGATTCAACTAGGATTTGAGCCAAATAGATTGGTTTTATAAAAAATTTACACAAGAACGCTTTAGTCAATAAGGCGACGCTTTATGCCCGCCTTATCGCTACGGCGCTTCGAAAGACCCTCAAACGCCTCCGTCGCCTTACCGCCTTAAAAACCATGATTGAAACATTTACAGCAACTACAGTAGAGATTATATTTTCTAAGTGCAGCACTGATGCAGATTCAGCTTGCAAGATGGGGGAACAGCTGGTTCAAAGCTGGTCCACGACCTAGGCATCTTTCAGCCCATCGAACCAGCCTTTTGTGAAGCCTTGTTTCTCCCTCAAGCAGCAAACCCAGCCCCAGATTTTGTCTCTAAGTTATCCTAGTCAGCATGCCAATCAGTAGAGAATATTCAGCCTTCCAGTAGATCCCAGCAGCACCCATTGACGAGCCGTATTTCTGTTTCTTTGAGTGACTTAGGCAACAAGGAAAAGACACCCATCGATCCCTACAGTAGTTAGGATGTATTTGGTTATTTGTTTCCCTTTTTAGGTTTATTGTTAGAGAAACAATAAAGTCTTAGTTAGTTTCTATTCATGTCTTTCTTTAGGGTTTAGATAGTATTGTTAGTAGTTTTATTTCCTAATTAGCACTTTCTAATTTGTAATCAGCATTGTTTATAAACAAGTCTCCATAGTTGTAAGAAACAAGTTGATTAATGATATTTTATGAGCTTTGCTTGCTGATTTGTTCCTGTGAAAGGATGATTCGACGGCTGAGATAGTTGTGGGTAAGAGGCCTAGGGCTAAGATAGCCATTCTTCCCACCCACATCTATCCCCTCTATTCTTCTTCTTATTCTTCTATTTTCTTCTATTTTATCTTCTGTTTAAAGTGAGATTGAAGCCCTCTAAGATTGCTGATCAGAACACACACAGCCTATTGACTTCAGTTTTAGGGTTTTCTCAGGAAGAAATTGAGTGTTGTACCTCCCAGATCTGTACTCCGATTACTGCAGGATTTTAGGTCTTGTTAGTGAACCTAGGAGAGAAGACTAAATTTGTTACTGATCGACCAGGACTTGAGGCCTATTGGAGGCCTGCTGATGCTGTAACCAGAAATCACCCTATCGATTCCATCAGAGTCAGTGTTTTGGAACTCAATTGATTTCTCCAAGATCTCCCTCATTGGAAGTCTGATCCTGAAACCCTATGGAGGGTTTGTTGAGGATCTTAGGAGGACCACTCGATACAAATTTGAGGATCATCCAACGCTGCCAACTCAAGTTCTTGAATAATCACCAAAAGTTTGTTTTTTTTTTTCTTGCAACCAGCATGTCTCAATCCAGCAGGCAAAATTTGTTCAACTTTTGATGGTTTATTCTCTCATATAAAATCTCTATTCGATCCAAAATTCAACTCCATCTGAGTGGTGGTTTGTGAGTAATAGAAATCTCCTCTATTCAGCCCTATTTTTCAGATCTGAGTTTTCTGTTGAATCTGAACTTGATTTGTGTGTTAGGAATTTAAGATGGTTCCTGCTGGGACTGATTACCCTTTGGTAATTTAGTCTGACAACAAAAACTGCCTAGCGCAAATAGTGAGGTTGTGGCGCGCAAAGCTCACACTCACCAGGAGGTCTTAAGTTCGAGTCTCCTAGCTGTTACCTTCCCCCTTCCCCCTTCCCCCTTCCCCCTTCCCCCTTCTATAGTGTACCCTTCTTACAAAAAATTTTGTCTAACATCAAGCACTCAAAAGGAAAACAATGGATTTTCCAACAAATAAAAACACTAAATCAAGAAGAAGAACCAAAGGAAACAAAAATAAATTAGAAACTACCATAATATAATTTAAGATAATTGGCATTAAATCCTTCAGGAACAGCATTCCATTGCCTCTGTTCAGGTTTACAGCCATCAATTAACATGTCATCTCTTCCACCCTCAGCTTCTTCTTTGTTCATATTGTCGAACTTAACCTATCCAAATTAACAAAAAATTGTTCAGTTTTGTATATAAATAGAGGAATGTTCAGATTTAAGAAGGAAAACTGTGCATAATGGATTCTAGGGAATCGTGTAACTCATAATTAAAATGAACAGAATGGGGTCATGGGTAGCATTATCTCTGGACCAAGTGCATTTCAAAGTCATGACTAGAGCTCACTCAACCTGTGTGTGTTCCATCTAATCTTACCCAGAAGAAAAGGATAAATGTAAATGACAAATTAAACAGTATGAAGTTACAAAGCTGAACTTGAAACAGCGCCAAATTATTTCTTCAAAGCCCTCAAATAGGATTGATTAAGATGGATTTTTATTAAATGATGAAGAAATGCAAATTACGGAAATCTGTCTTTGGTATAATTTCTTTCTGTTCTTACCCTATTCCTGATGAATTCTCTCTAAGTAAAAACAACTTATGGACACAAATAAAAAATAGACAAAATAGAATCTAGAATGAGAAATATGTTTGGCATGTCTATTAACATGAACCTTAGCCCATCCAAGTTTTTTTTCTTTTCTTTTTTCCTTTGGGGGGGGGGGGGG
>NW_024868123.1:84819-85926 GCF_013358625.1 Macadamia integrifolia
GCTACCTTACAAGTCAGTGGAACAAGGACTCAGACATCTCTGCCCACAATTTGGTAACGTTTTTTGTCCTTGCACCCTAGTTCCCTCTAAGGATGACTAGCCAAAAATCCCCTCCACTAAACACTATGAAGAAAATAAGGAACTTCAGCAGACAACACAACAAAATATCCTTTGTACACACCATAAAAAAAAAAGGGGGGGTGGCTCAGTTGGCAAGAACCAACACCATTAAGAAGTCCAATCAAAAAAAAAAATTTATATATATATCCAACATACAAAATTCTATTAATATTACATATATGGTAATTTACAGCGCCACCCCTTAGAGAATGCCAGTATTATAGGAACACTCCCTGTTTAATACCAAATTGCGTCCAGACCCCCTGCCGTCAGTCTCTGTTAAGTGATGCTATGAAATGATGTTTTGGCCCTTTATGAGTAAAAGACTGATATATAACTCATTTTCATTATCCCAAAAATATCCCTGCTATCAGTCTCTAAAAAAGTCTTACTTCAACCTCTTCTGTTGTTATTTGATTCAGATAGAGCTCAACTAGAGCTTCACGACGGATTTAATCATGAATCCTGACGATTTCAATCCTTTATTTCTGTTGCAAGATCGAGTTTGCGAGAATTTTATTTAGCAGTTTCCATAAAAAGACATCCAATTCATGTATACATGTTTAGGCATGACTTAAATCTCTCTGTTTGTTGTTTCTCATTGAAATTTGTCTCTGGGCATGACCAAGGATTAAAGTATCGGTATCGGTCGTCGTATCGGTCGGCCAAAATTAAGATACGTATCGGAGAGTATCGTATCGTATCGGAGATACACTAAGATACGCTAAAGATACACACATAAATGGAATATGAAACATTTTTTTAAACACTTTTGCATAAAGAATTTGTATCGGAGATACACTAAGATACGCTAAAGATACACACATAAATGGATATGAAACATTTTTTTAAACACTTTTGCATAAAGAATTTGTTAAAAAAAAACTATTGATAACATGTATTATGCATAAACACTAAATTGAGGGTATCGTACTAAGAATTCAAGGTTTGTAGTTGTCCCATAAATGTAAAATCCTTGTTCCCAAC
>NW_024868123.1:85946-120235 GCF_013358625.1 Macadamia integrifolia
TTCCACTTTAGTTAGAGAGAAATATGGCTGACAGAAACTTTGGAACAAAAACCCTTCAAAAAATCGTGTGTTTTCTGAAAAATTACCCATCTTGACCATTATATGACCGATACTCACCGATACGTACCGATATATATCGATACTCACCGATACGTGCCAATATATACCGATCGATACATATCGATACTCACCGATACGTACCAATACATACCAAAACGTATATTTTACCTCAATTTTATAATTTTCATAGTCGTGTCGAGGCATATCGTATCGTATCGATGTGTATTGGTGGTGTATTGATGCATATTGGTATGTATTGTAGGATATATATCGATACAAAAGGATTTTAAAAATTTCATGTATCGTATCGATGTGTATCGTATCGGTCGGCTAAATTTAAGATATGTATCGGAGGGTATCGTATCGGTATCGGAGATACTTAAAACCATGGGCATGACAAATGAAGTTCTAAATGACTCATTGCAAGATCTCCCTACTATGCCATTGTTGCCAAATTTGAGACCACCAGAGGAACCAAAGTATAATCCCCTGGTAAGAGAGGTGCCTCCCACCTCAGGGACGGGTCAGGTGCAGTCCTCGTATTCCTCATTACCAGAGAAGCATAAGAAGGTACTAGATAACATAATGACAAGGACAGGACCTGGATCAAATAACTTGTTCAAAAAGAGATTAAAGATAGATGCTTGGTCTGAAGATGAACTTGATGCTCTCTAGATCGGTGTTCGTCAGCATGGTCGGGGTAACTGGGATGCCATGTTTAGAGATCCAAGCTTAAGTTCTCCAAATTCAGAACATCAAAAGATTTTTCAGTGAAGTGGGAGGAGGAACAACTCAAGATCTTTGTGAAACAGCATTGGCACTGTCAAAAGAAGGCAAAGCCACTAAATCTATCTCACTCACTGGCATCTCTAATGGAATGATGATACGAGCATTGCATGGAAGTAAGCTTTCTAGTCTTGGGACAGACTGCACGGCTACAAAATTTTAAACTCATCTGACGGATTTGCAATTGGGTTATGGGGATCTAACATATGCCCTGCCATATGTTGATCAATCTGCACAATTTGGTATTCCAAATGATCGTAATGCAGCTATCCCAACTTGGAAATCTGATCAATCTTGGCCAAATTTCAGTGGAGATTGTCCTTCCGAGCCAAATTTCAGTGACCACGGAGGGTCTTGACGCACTCAACGGAGCGAGCATCCCAAATACTAAGTCTTCGGTCCTCAGAGACAGAGCAGATGTAGTGGGAGTATGAGGACCAGGCCAAATCTGATACGCCTTCCAAATGGCCAGTCAAGCGAGATTAAAGGACTAGGGTTTGGGAAGACCACACGAATAGGGTTTTTTCGAGAGAGGCGAAGGCAAGGAGAGTTCCCTCGTTAGAGAACTTCACGCACGATACAGCTCTGGTGTGTGCAATTAGGGTTCGGAATTTGGTTTAGTCGATTTAGGGACTACAACTAACAGAGGGTAATTTCGGTAAATCACCATTTTTAAGGGTAAAATGGTATGTAGGAAAAAAAAAGGAGCTATTGATGTCAGCATTTGAGGTATATTCTATAACACAGACTGAAGGCAAGGGGTCTAGACATAAATTGGTATTAGACAAGGGGTGTTCCTATGATACTGGCATTCTCTAGGGGGTGGCGTTGTGAATTACCCTTACATATAAGGGTTGGGATGTTGCTGTGAAAGAGTTCAGGGCTTTTAGTAGATCTAGTTTTAGCTTCAACTGGTCCTCCCAGCTTGAAGAGTAGAGCAATGTAGAGTTTCATTTATTTATTTCTAAACATAGTTTGGAAAAGACAATTAAATGGATCATATAGCAATAACACTTTTCACAAATCCAGTGCAATAAAATGCGTACAGCGATGATACGATACGTGTTTAATACGGTTGCCCTGTAAAAATCCGGGAAGAAAAATATGAGTTTATTCTGGTATTAAGATGAACGAAAAATGTCTCATTAAAGATACAAAAGGCATTTTTTTTAAAATTTAAACCTTTAGACCTGACTAAACACCCAACCCCCACCAAAAAGAAAATGCAACCTACAAACCATACCTAAGGTTGCCTATCCATCCAATTCAATGTAAAAAGAATAAGAAGGGAAAATAAGCTAACCATGTTTGTTTGTATAGTATAAAGCAACAAAAGCCAGCCAAGAAAGGCTTCTAAGTGTGTAAAGAGGAGTATGGGACAGAGACAATGTATCCTACACTTGCTAGCATATCAAGTTTATCTAGGACTGATCAGAGCTTCGCTTATGCTCTCTTTTCTAAGTGAATTACTCTCTATAAATAATAAGCACCCGACTAATCTTCTGTTGAAATTCTAACTTGTCTTCAAACCAATCCAATGTGAACCATTTGAAACCCAAAACACTGAAAAAAAAGAGCAACCCAGTGCTCGAGGCTCCCGCTATTGCAGAGTCTGGGAGGGGGCAAGTGTATGCAGCCTTACCCCGTGCTTCGCAAAAGAGGTTGTTTCCAAGTTTTGAACCTGTGACCAACATGTTGCAAAATATCTCCACAATAAAACAAAAAACATATCCAAGATTTCTCACATATGTTGAAAGAGGAATCCATTGACCATAGGCATTGCCACTGTCAATTGCCCTAGAAGAGAGAGTTTTGAACCTAAACAAGAAGTAGGTGAAGGAACGACTTCATCCAATATCATTGGGCCTGTACCGATGATCATATTCACTCCACCTTTTCTTTAGTAGGTCATATTCACTCCACTGACACAACCATAGTTGCTGAAACCAAACCTCCAGCAATAATGATTACAAAAAAAGAACCCAAAATTAGAATGGTATGTGTCTTATAGTTCTATCCGCCAGCACATGATACAAATCATATAAAGCAAGGCTTCATATCTCAAGTCCCTAATTTATTGCAATCTTGATCTGCCAATCCATTTCACAGAATTTTAAGCAAGCAAGACTGTTGATCCAAGAAGCAAGTAGGATAGGATCAGCCTGGACTGATACTGATCCAATTAGCTTCACTCTATGATATAAAGCATTCCAAAATCCAGAAATAGTACAAACAGTGCAGATAAAAAATTATCAATCGCAAAGGTCCAATGAAGGTGCGAAAACCAATAAAGCAAAAACAGCTCAACAAACTTGGGGGTGGGGATGAAAGGGTGAAACTTGGAGTTGTGAAAATAGTAATAGAAAACTTCAGACCAACAACAACGCAAGAGCATCCTTAGATGCCATAAGGATGGCCAGGATTTCCTTCTCAGAAGAATAGATCAATTCTAAGTACCAAGAACTGTAATTTTATATAGAGTGTTGTGTTGGAATAAGAGCAGGTTATATAGGTACTTTTAGTTATTCATTTGGACTTTAAAGTGGGTGATGTAGGTAAGAAAGGCATTCGAGCCAGCCAAGCTGGATACATTCAGATCTGGTTTTCTTTGGTCCAGACCTTACATTGAACCAGGACAAACTTGGGTCATATCTGGCTATTTTTCTTGGCCATTGATCTAGCACACTGCAGGGCAGTCCTCTTCCTTGAGCAGTGATGAGCACATTTATGTGTGAAATTTAGGGTAGTAAAACATGCATTTTACATATATAGAATGGAACTACCTTGGGTTTTACTCTCTTTTTGCAGACTTTATATTTTCAAGGCCTTAAGGACTATCGGGCGCTATATCTCCAATTTTACACTTAAAGAGGTCCTGTTTCTTTTCATGGTTGGGAAGAGGACAAAATTCTGAGCAAGATGGACGTGTTCAATTAAAAGTACACATTTGTTTGGACCGTACAAGTGATTATTCTTTTCGGGCTAGAAAAAGAATAATGGATCAGAACTGAACCGAGATGCAGAACCAACCCGTCTGCAGTTGTTCCAGGGGTACAAAGAATATTTCAAATGCCAACAAGGATCGAAGGACCACACCCTTAAGTGATTGAAGATTCATTTTTGGTAACAACAACTACCTAGCATAGTTGGTGAGTTGTGGTGTGCAAAATCCCTTCCTTATTAAAAGGTCTCAAGTTCGAACCTCTAGGCTACCATTTTTTGGAGATTTTTTTTTAAAGATTTTCTCTCTCCTACTCATCACTTAAAGCAAGGAGGTCGGCCAAGAGGGTTGTGCGCAAGTTGAAGAGAAAAAATAAGAAAGAAAAGGAAAAAAAAAAAAAGGAAAAGATAAGGGCATGGATGGAATTTTCCATTAAAATATAATATTATCCAAATCCAAGCAAGAAAACTCGGCCAAGGGGGTTTCTTGCATAAGAAGAGAGAGAAAAATAGAAAAAGGGAGAAAAAATAAGAAAAATTGTGGGAGATTCTCTCTCCACACATTTTCTCTGTCTCTCTTCTCTCTCCTCCACCTCATCAACAAGATAAAAAAAAAATCCTTTTTTTTAAAAGCTAAAATCGTTAGCTTCCCTCTCCCATTCTCTATATAATTGAATCAACACAAGGGAGGAGGGACTTCATTCTTCTTCTAGGTTTTTTTTTTTTTAGTCTCTCTCTCTCTCTCTCTCTCTCTCTCTCTCTCTAGTTTTAGTTCTTCTTTGTTTTTGCTTTAATCACTGTTATAATAGCTTTTTGTTTCAATTAATGCAAGCACTCTTTTATTTTTATTCAGCCTTTTATGTTTATGATTTATGCAATTGAGTTGTAATTTTTAAGTAATAGTTTTAGGTTTAGATCTAAGTGACAAGATCACGAGCCATAAAGCATCTCTTTTTTCAACTTCAGTTTTTTTTTTTCAAGATTTGTTTTCTCCAAGCCTAGAAATTTCATATTTGATCCATTCCAGATCTGGTTTTTAGGGTTGGCAGCATCTCTTTTTTCAAATTCAGTTTTTTTTTTTCAAGATTTGTTTTCTCCAGGCCTAGAAATTTCATATTTGATCCATTCCAGATCTGGTTTTTAGGGTTGGCAGCATCTCAAATCATCCAAGCTTTCAAGTTCAAGCATTGATTCAGGTAGGTAGGCTTCTTCAATAGTCTTCTCTCCCCCCTCTCATTCCCTCTTCTGACTACCCTTTCTTTCTTAATTTAGGATTTTAATTTCAGTCATTACATTATTGTTTTCCCTTTCCCCCAAGGTTCATGGCTAGTGTATGTGTGGCTTTGCCCTCCTAGCCATAGAACCATCATTTTATTATATTTATTTTAATTGCCTCTCTTTCCCTAAAGCCAAGTAGAATAACCCTTGTAAGAGTGACTCTCTGGTCAAGTAGGGAAGCTCATATTATGATGCATCCCTCGGGCTAAGTAGAGAAACCTACTTGTGAGCCTCTCTCTAGCTTTATCCCCTTTCTTTTACTTTATTTTTATTTCAGCATTTTTTTCCTTCATTGCTTTTTAATTACGTGGGTTGTTTATTTTCAGTTATTTATTTATTTATTTATTTTTAATTGCGTGGCTTGCGTATTAAAATTCTTAGATGACGAATGGTTAGGACGTTATTTTTGATATATATGTTTAGGGCAGTAGTTAGAATTAGATCACAGCCATTAATGGGTTCACTTTCGCATTATTAAAAGAAGCTAAAAACAAAGTGACTGCTCTCCCTGTGTTCGACCCATAGCTATACTAATCCGTACGCTTGCAGTTACATTTTAAATCCTAACAAGTAGCATATTTCTCCTCCATATTTTGTTTTAATGAAGATCTTCTAGGCTTAACAACTGTCGTACCAGATTGGAAAGAAGGCTTTAGAAGAAATTCAGCAGTCAATCGATTTCAGCATACTTGACTAGGATTTAAAAGTTGCCTTTTTGGTCATTTCTTAGGAAGCCAGTTAGTTCTATAGTTAGTAGATGTTAGTTTCTTGCTTGGTTCCTTTACTTGTTAAGAAGTTAGTTTGTCAGTTTCTTAGTCTCCCAAGTTTTAGGATTTGGTTTCAGCTAGAAAGTTTCCTAATTTAAAGTTTCTTTTTTTAAATCAGTTTGTAAGGCTATTTATACAGCATCCACCAATTGTAATGCTTAGTTATTGATTAATGAAGTTTATTTGTGACCTATGCTTACTCCTTAGACCTAAGAGCCGTTTTTCATCAATGAGGGTGAGAAACCCAGGCTGAGATAGCCATTCCCCTACCCCACCTCCTTCTACAATCGATTCTCACCCTCTTCCTTTTCATTATTTCTTTGTTTTATTATTGTTTATCGAGTGTGGCTTGCAAGCCTATTGAAGCTCTAAAAAGGTCAGCAGCAGTTTGATATGAAGACAGCCCAGAATTCCCTAAGAGCTGGAGTTGAAGTAGGAAAATCTATATGCACAGCGCAACAACTCAAAAAATATTTTAAAAACTCAATATCCTTTACTCAAATCATGCTTAATTGATGGGAGGGGTGTATACATATAACATTTTAAATTCCTAGATCAACTTATGTTTTGGACTCCTTATCACTCTAATAAGTAATAATATGAATTATGGATTCAATATTATATATGGTACAGCTTTTTGACAAGGTGAATAAGATCAGTTTTAAGTCCCCTGCATAAATATCCAACCCCAAGCAGTTCATAACATCCTTTGATAACCTTCCAAAAATCACATAGTACATGTTCAACCCCGAGCAGTTCACATAGTTCCCTGCATAAATATCCAACCCCAAGCAGTTCACATAGTTCCGCGATGAGGATTGCTGCTGGTTCAATTCTGAACCAAAACTAAAGGCTGAGTTAATAAACAAACCCAGCACACTCTTCCTATCATACACAAAATCTGCGCTGGGGGATTGCTGCTGGTTTATTCTGAACCGAAACTGGGTGAACCAGAACTGAAGGCTGAATTAACTCAGGTCTTCAAAAGAATCTGTCAGATACTCAGATATCACAGTATTTATAAAATACTTGCAATCGATCCCAACAGTTTGATACTTGCAATCTGTCAGATATCACAGTATTCCACCAAAGAAATCAACAACAGTATAGTAATAAATCTGAGACAACAGGTTTTGATACTTGCAATCAATCCCAACAGTTTAAGAAATTCTATAGCAGAATAACAAACAGTATATTATGAGCTCAGGTCATCAACTAGAAGGTCCAATCCATTGGAGAATAAGAGCAGCACTCAAGCATCAACATCCAACACAGATCAGGCAACAGATATGGGCAGAAATTCCAATCGATCAGAATAGGAAGAATTCATATAACTAACAATCCCCTGGTCTGATCAGCCCCAGATTAAAATAGTCTCCCCCAAGATAGGACTAACACTCGATCCAATTTTCATACACATCAGACAGCTGTAATCTCAGAACAGAAAAGGGGGCGATAGGAGAGAGAACTAGAATTCCAGAACCAGAATTTAACAATAATTCAGATCTCTTATCTGGGTCGATGAGCCTTATAAATAACCTTGAAAAGAAAGCTTGAAGAGACCTCTTGGACTTCACGCCGCAAAGAGTCACCGGATCAAACACCAGTCCATCACTTTGATCATACACAAAGCCCACTCAAAAAAGCAAAATGCAGAAGCATTGTTTTAATTCATAAATCGTGGGCATTGTGGGTGCCCTTCTCCTTTATTTATAATAATGATGGGGTGATTACAAGAAATAGAAACTACCTTAGTTTCCAAAAACTAAATAAACACAAGACCTCTAGTTACTAAAATTAAAAATAGAAACTAGGAAATAAAAAATTAAAAAATAACTAGGTACTGAAATTAGAAACTAGATAACCCCCTCTAAAATGGAAACGAACTAGTAATCCCGTATGCAACCTTAGAATCCCTAATTTAGGCCCATAAAAGTGGCATATTACACTCAAAACACATGGGATCAAAGGCCCAACATGTATGGAACCCAACCCTAGGCTTATTCCTAATAAAACAAGCCTATTTTGGTGATTAATCTGCATCATCCAAAAACCCTGTACCCTTATATTGGGTTTTAGCCTAGAATCCATACAATATTAACCTAAATTTCTTTTCAGTACATGTTTAGGAAAGTTGGCTTGGTGGTAGAAGAGAGACCCTTAATTCGATTTTCTACTCTTCAATCATTGGGTGGAATGGAAAAGGGAATGCGAAGATTAGTTTGGGTCGGTAGTTGCTTGCAGATATGTGGGCAGAGAGCCATGAAGACATATAGTCATATAGGACATAGTTTTTTTTTTTTTTTTGGGTAGAAGCATAGTTACTTTTTTCAGCGTATACAAGTAGAGGCTTTAAGGGTCTTAAGGGATATCATTGGATAATGAAACATTGAAACAGGGCTCGTGGGCTTTATCTTTTTTTTATTTTATTTGGTTGGCAAGTGAGGAAAAAGGTAATGGCAGAGAAGAGCTGAAGAACTCATGAACCCCTACAAAGGTTAGAAAATGAAAGAAATGTGAAAAAAATATACATTAATTATAAATCAACCATAGGAAAAGAGACACCATGAAGGAAAAAGCAAAAGAAAGCTGTCAATCTCTCCCTATCTATTAAATACAAAACAAAAGGAACCACCAACTCCAAAGAGCTTAAGCCCTCAAAAACCACACTAGGTAGTCAGAGCAAGCAAAAAGTGGACGCCTAAAAGAGAGAAGGGGTGGAGGTGGAGGAGGAGGAGGAGGGAAAAGGGCTCCTTCCACAGACCTCTTGGTATGTTTTCCTTCAAGAGCCCATCTAAGCCTTATGCCCAAGGCCATCTGCAGCCCAGCTCATCCTTCTAAACCTACCAAGCGGCACAAGAAGCACCAAATTAGTCTCTCAAGATCAAGCAACAACATCTAATTTTAGTTAGGATACTCTCTAACGGCCCACGTCATCTATCTGAGTCATCCAAGGAGATAGACATTGTCACGCAAGAGATAGACGCTGACCAAGTCTAGCAACAAACCCACAACTAATCTATCTCTTCCCCTGTAAAACACCTCCGTATTCTTATCTTGTACCGTCTTATCTCATGTAACCGTGTATTTGAGTAATATAAATACAAGGAACTCACATGTGATAATGTGAGAAACCATTACGTAACTTCTACACTCTCAATGTACTTTTGGGAGTCATCTAATTTTAAGCTTCCTTATAGTCCAATATTTTTCAGGTTATGCAAGGGAGAAGTACTTTTGGTTGTGAACTCATGGGCTGAGGATGCAAAACGAGTACCCTTCACTGTCCCTCCATTCCTAGATAGATCCATATTAAGAATAGACAACCACCCAAAATTGAGTTCAGCCATGATGAATTCTGATTGATGTATCCAATATAGAAGCCCTATATCAAGAAGAGAAAATGCAATGCTGGGGAGTCGTATGAATATCCATTGTCTGTTGCAGTTCAATTGGTGCAAGATGAAATCAACTTAGTGAACGATGACTACATTCGGTCACACATAGGTTGGGTTTTCCTTTACAGCTACTGTGTCAGTCATTTTGATACTACAGATTTTGGGTGGTGCAAACCAATACAATCAGGTTGTGTGACATTGCTGGAAAAGAAATTGTTTTGTTCTTCCAGAAAATAAAGAGGTAGATTCATCAACCAAAAAATGATGCTCAATATTAGAATTAAAGAATCATACTCAATCGTCGTGTACTGCTGGGATGAGCCGTATGATCTCTGGAAAGTACTCTGCAAGATAGCAAACAATAGTCATGGACAAATATTCAACTACAAAAAAACAAAAAAAAAAAAAAAAAAAAAGCAAAAACAAAACAAAAAGAAATACAATTTTGGGCTTAATCTTTAAGGTTCTAGGGTTTTTGGATGTTCACGAACAAGGGGATGAAGTGGAAGATGAAAAAACAGAGAGAGGGGTAGCATAAACACACACTTGCAAAGTATAAAAGAAGCAGTTATGAATTACCTGGTTCTGTCTCTTAGTCAAGAGAGGGGGAGAGAGAGAGAACAGGGGAGAGATCGAGAGAGCTGCTGCGAATCAATGGCCGTCGATCTGGTCTGTCTCTCAGTCGAGCGATGGAGAGAGAGAGAAACAGAGAGGTGTGAGGAGAGTAGAGTCGTCTTGGAGAGAGATAGCTATACCAAAAAACCGAGAGATAGATGGAAGGAGCCACGATCTCTTGGAATTAATCGTTGGCTGGAATCTCTAAATTAGAGGACATAACATGATATGGAAGAGATTGGGAGGGATTAAGAGAATCAGATCGAAATTGAGTGAGCGGCGATGGAAAAGGAAAAAAAGGCGCGCCAAAGAGATGGAATGTGAAAAAAATAGAGCGGGAGTTGGATTTTTGCTCGGAAAGTATTTGTAGTACCCTTGATTAGGGGTTTTAACGACATTTGCTTAGTAATGCCCCTTAGACCAGACATTAAATAGGGATCTAATCATAGCAAAAATCAAATATATATATATAGATATAGATAGATAGATAGATAGATATAGGAAAATTTTCATGTTTTGTCCCTAATTTTAAACGTTACTAGGTGTAATCTCCTCGTCTTGAAAAAATACCTACTGTACCCTAATGCTTAATGTCATTAGTAGGGGTGTAATTTTGGCCATGATGGCCCGAACCCCCTGGCTCGTCCTAAGCCATATCCATAGAACTTGGGTTAAAATTTCAAACCCTGAGGGTCAGTTAGGGTTGAAGTTGCTGAACCAAACCTAAAACCATGTCAAGGCTAATCAAGATCAACCCGGCCCGCCCTAGCCCTGCCCAAGGGCGTGTTAGGGTTAATTTTTTTTTAGCCTTGAGTCAGGGTTTGGTCGGGCCTAGGCCCAGCAAAGGGAACGATGGTTATTATATAGAAATGCAACGATGGTCTGAATTGAAGCAATGGTGGTTGTTGCCTTGTGGCCGCTGCCTTTCCGTTGCGATCCTCCATCCCAACACTAGTCGCTACTCGTCGCCAGCAACACCAACCACGTACTGGCCTATGCATCATCCCTCCACTAGCTTAAGCATCATCAGTGCAACACAAGTCACTGCAATCACCAGCAACACCGCTCATCAACCTACAATCACACCCATCCTACCTCTGTACTCCAAAGATCCAATTAAACTAGCTAGTTGAAAAGATACTAATAGCCTTCGTCGGAGCTTCTTCAACTGAGATTCAATGCATTCGTCAGTTTGTCTTCGTCGGAAAAGGAAGGGTTAGCAATGAAGTTATAGAAGCCTGAATGTTTTCATCTTGATTTGGGTGTATTTGCAATGAAGGATGATATGGTAAGTTAACATTCTTTAAGGGTTTTTTGGCCATTTAGTAAATATTGACCCCTTGATGGCACCACTTAACGATTTTTCAACTAACATAATGGATTTATTTGTGATTTCGTTATGAAAGTGGGGGAAGTACAAGAAAATTTTTTTTTTTTTTTCAAAATGAGGGGGTTATACCTAATTACATTAAAAATTAAGAGTGGTACATGAAAATTTTCCTTTAAAAAAGGGGAAAAAGAACCTTGAAAGGCAGCCCGAACACATGGGAGGTCAAAATGATTACCTTGCCCCCCATGAAAAGTGGGAATCCGATTGCATTTGATGCTTCCGCAAGTGCTCCCATTGGCCCTTGTGCTGATGCAGAATCCCCGTTGCATTATATATTCCCTATTACGACATGTAATAGGAAACACTCCAAACATGATTTCACCTTCCTCATTGCATTGTAATCAATAGGGGCATTTTATTAGAAAAGCCTCCAAATATTTTTATATACTGCGGCATTTAGTAGTAAATGTCGTCCATGTTATTATGTATAGAGGCAAGGCCATAAATATTCTTGTGTACCACGACGTTATGGAATAAACACCCCTAAGTACTCATATATACAACGGCATTTGTTACTAAACACCTCAAATATTCTTATTTACCACGACGTTTATATACGGCAGCATTTATTACTGCCTCAAATATTCTTACATACTATGGTGTTATTTCATAATGCCGCCAATAGGATTATATACTGCAGCATTTTTCAATAAATGTCTCCAAATACTCATATATATATATATGGCAGCATTTATTACTAAATGCAGCCGTATATAATATACAGCGGCATTTGTAGGAAACTCTGCCAAAGGCCTCCACTCAAGTGCCACCATTGACCACTTTTCTTGAAGAATTCTTCAGGAATGGAAGAAAGGATTAAAGCATTTAGTAACCACGATTTTGTTGAAGAACAAATTGGACAGAAAAATAGGTTGTGAACATATTTTGTATAACATGAAGAAACAAAAATTGGCTCTCCTCATCTAAAATATACCACTTAAACAAATACATCATTGAAAATACTCAAGAGCAACCCTAGTGTAAACTCTCATGGAGTGGGCCTGAACTCCATTGCTGTTAGCATGAACTGTCACGAGGAGGGCATGAACTCCATCATTGTTGCCTTACTTCGTCCTCTCCTCCTCACACTGGTGTGAACTCCATCGTTTCTTATTAGTGAATCTATTTGATTAAAATTTTTGAATCTTTATTGTAAAGGTAGTAAACATTGTCCTCTTCTTCTTCTTCTTCCTTTCATTTTTGTTTTCTTCCAATATGGAGAAGACGACTCTATAAATATGGTAACATAGGAAATCTTGGAGAGGAAACTCTAATTTTTTAGGGTTTTTTTATTTCCCTTGACTTAAATCTCTAAAATCGAAGAGCATCATGTAATACCCTGAAATCTGACCAAGGTATTTTTGTCTTTTGAGCATTATAGGGTTTGGGCAACTTAAAATGGGGGTACCAAACCATTGAGGGTACATCAATACTTGGTAAGTGCTAAAAATCATCCAATAGATGCAACTACATTGTAGAATATCTTTAGGACTTTTGCCATTGAAATTATCAGTTTGCCCCTAAAGCCTAATTTACCATTTTGTTACTGGACCATAATTTGAATTTTCTTTTTTATTTTATGATTTTGATCACAACCCTAATATTGGCTCATTTAATTAAGCTAACAAGTGGATAAAACCTAACTAACTAATTATTGCTAATTAATAATTAAGAAATGAAGGTTTTCCTAACAAAATTGTGAACCTTCCTTTTGAATATGGATAGCCTTGAGCATAAAGTAAGGGATATAAGGTAGGAGAAAGAGAGTTGGAGATCGATTGTGACAAGCATAAAGGAAGAGAGAGACTTGGAGATGAAGTGGGAAAGGGACAGATGGACTTGGAGATGAATTAGGGAGGCTACAAAGAAGACAAAACATGGCTCTCTTGCCTCTCACCCTATATTTAAGGGAAATCAAAAGGAAACAAAAAAAAAAAAGGGGAGGGAATCGTGGGAAGAAAGATGAGAAGGAAGAAGTAGAAGAAAAAGGAGAAAAAAAGTTTCGAACGATTTTCAAGGTAAGAGATTTTTAGCACGATGTAATTATTTTTTATGTTCTACTTGGGGGATAGATCATAATTTAAATGTATGAAATTTTAGATTATGGATTTGATGAGAGAGAAAATAAGATTTTGACATGTTAAGAGTATTTTTCTGGGTTGGACAGAACAGTGGTCCGAGATTGTTCAGATTATTGAACATAGTTATGTATTATTTTATGATCATAAATAATTATTGGGAGTATAAACATGTGTTTACATGACCTCTTAAAATTTTCATTAAATTCGGAGTTGATTTGATACACCAAAAAATTCATGTACTCGAATAGGTCACTGTCAAGGAAGTTTTCTATACCTAAGATTGGGGGTAGTGACAAAGGAATATAGACTTCAAGTTTTTATCTAATTTTTTTACCTTAACAACTCTTATGAGTCTTCTAAATTCCAGAAAAAAGTTGAAAGCGATTTGAGTTTGGAAGAGTGAGTTAGTGAGTTTTTTAAATTTATTAGACATAAAATATTATGGTCTGAAAACCGGTTTTTAGGGGGAGTGATACATAATCTAATAAGGTTTTTTTTATGTTATTTTCGTATGAGACTTATATATATTAGGTTTTAATAGCATATAATTTCAACTTATTTAGAATTTCAGATATTTTTATTTTTTATTTTTCTATATCAGTAGAAATAATAGGTTAAGGCATAATTTTGACGAAATTGAATAAGAAGATATAAAGATTGTTCTATTTTGAACGATAAATGAAACCGATATTGGGAACGGCATCAAGATGAGTGGGACATCTACCCTAACTTGCATATATTTATAAGTAATATCCAAAATATAATTTTATGAACATTATATCTATTCTAAACCTTGATTTCATGATGTTTTGTCATAAAAAAATTTTAATTTTGTAAACTTAATATTATGTATATGAGAGAATGATGAATAAATTGAATGATGTTCTATGATTTACATTATGTATACATAACATAATTTTTCAAATGGAGCATTGATTACATAATGTTAGTTACTAATATTATGTGTTAATTTGTGATTATGATTGTATGGAGTAATGTATTATATGCATTACATGATTCTTATACCATATGAGCTATTGTTTTGTGCATAAATTCTTTTAATTTTGGTTTACAAAATTTTATTAGTTCAATGTATGAGATGCGTTGTATATTGTGGTAATAATGTTTTACATTATCAGATTTGATTAAGGAGGGATATGAGAATTATTTGATCATTCCTATATTATTTGTAGTTGTTTTGATATTTTTCTTTTCAAAAACTGAAGCCGGTTTCATGTTTCACATAGAGACCAACTAGGGTGGAATGATAGTATTGATCATACTTGAATTCTGAACTTGTTTGTATTTATATATATTTTTGTTCTTTGATTACTTTATTATTATTTGTCTCACCTTATCAACATTGGTGTTATAATGTTAAGGTGATGATTGATTCAATTGACTTTTCCTTAGTGGACTGTGGACTACTAGATGACGCAACTTATCTTTGACAGGATCTACTAATTGTTACTGGACCTTCAGGATGTATGACTTGGTCTTTGGGAGGTTGGACACTGGATAGCTTCTACGAGTTTCTGTATGTTGAGTGGAGGCAATGTGGTACTATGACACATTGGCCATTAATGGATAATGTTGTGAATTCGTTGTTTAGTTTCTTTTGAGTCATCATATTTACTTATGCGGCGATATAAACGTAGCAATGTGAGTATGTGTGGTATGTTTTTTTTTCTTAAATTTTTTTTTATATTATACTATATATGTCTTTCTTGTTATTGGTTGTATGATCATGATTTCAAACCTATTTAGTATAGTGGTTCTACTTACTAAGTTTATTCTAAGCGATTTACCCTCATAACTTACAGATGACGTTAGTGATGACTATTGTGGAGAGAATATGAATGTTGAAACTATTATTGATCAATAGGAGGACATTGCTTATGGATTCGAAGAAGACAATGATTTTTATTTCAAATAATGTAGACTTTGATTATATTTTGAAGATATAATTTAATTCGACATTACTTTAAGTTTGAAATTATAAATAAATAATTGAATTTTGAACTTTAATATTATATTAGTTCATTTAACTATTGCTTGCATATGTTGTGTGTGGATGCTACTCCGGTTCACTGTCGCCTAGAATTCAAAGATCATGTGAACCATTGATGTCCGAAAACCCTAGGCCGGATTGGGTCATCACACATCGGTCTAATTTTTTGGCATCGAGAGGTTATAAATCACTATTATCATCATAAGGTCGATCCCTAAAATTGCTATTTGGATCGAACCTCGTCCTTCTCCCCTGTGCTAGGATTTAGTATACATGTATATTCATTTTTTTTTATCTCCTTCTACTTTTTCAAGAGTTATATATATTTTTTAACAAACTCTACTCCCAATTTGGTGGAAGGAATCTTCTTATTTTTTATCTTGATGAGCACAAAAGGTAATGACATAAAATCCCCCACTTTGTTAGCGATTTATATAAGTACTAGATGCCTTGCTTTCATTTGATGAAATTCTCATTTTTGGTAAAGCAGATTGCCTACATAAGACCTGAAAGTTGAGATTTTCTTCATCTTTTATAGGTTTACCCAAGTTATTTTACTCCAAAGCACTGAAATTTGGAGAAGCATGCATGATCTAATATGGTAACAAAAATTAAAGATCTCATTAAATATGAAAAATATTGATTGATGTGTCAATGACAAGTAAACAAGATGAGCTCCCGAGATTCCAACAATTTTAAGCTTTTAGGATTTCTCTTATGAAGAGAAATTTTCGGCATTCTTGTAAAATTGAAATCTTTCATATTGGTAATTATATGATTTATTTAGAAAATTAGTACCGACTGCTAAGTAACTTGGTCACCAAAATTATAATGGTATAATGGATTAGTTTATGCTTTTATTATTGTTGATTGAAACAATGCATTACACTTGAACTGCTGCCATTGAAAATGCTTCAAACTCCAAACCTTGCATCATCAACATTCATAATATAGGGTATATCATGTATTGTTTTGATGGGGTGTTCACTATTTGATGCTTATCTGATGGCGTGTTTTAGTTATTGCCCTATGTTTGAATTTTGTCCACATATGTAACTCTATGGTTATGTGCATTGTCCTCTCTTATAGTGCCTTCATAAGGAATTGCAAGAAGCAATAAGGAGATTTTGATTTCAATATAAAATGACTTAAATATCACAATTTATTGGTAACATATCAACGAAGATGACTCGTCAATTAACTTTTATATATTTATGTACTTCTACCAGAGAATTCTAAGGTGTTGTCAAATTTTATAGCTAATATTTGGGATATTTTATTTACAAGTTTGTTATAAAGTCTAAGAAATCCCTGATTAGACTAGGGGGTTTTTAAACTTTAGAAGTGCTGAGTAGCTTAGACTCAAAGGTTATAAATTTATTGGATAAATCATAATTTTTTTTCTTGTTTCATTTTTAGTTTATTTTCATTTATTAGAAAAAATCATTTCACCACTTTTCAAGTTTAGGGGTATGCTAAATAGATGTATGCTAAAAGCATAAAGTCTTAAGTCATTATGTTGGGCTTAGATTTGGATTTAAGGAGGTATATTAGATCTAGATTCAAAGAGTTTAGTCTATGCTTTGGCCACTGAGACTGTTTTTTGGGTTCAAAAAAGTTGGATCATAGGAAATCTAAGGAATGTGCAATAGTTGTTTCGATACTAGGCTCATAGGACATTGAGTGTTATTGTTTGATTATTTTATGGATCTGATAGTAGTCCTTGTGGATACCCTCATCCCATGGGAAAGGCTCATCAAATAGTATACATGAAAGACTCATGTTGTTGATGCACTAATGAAGTTGTAATTGAGAGATCAATGAGCTTTGAGCTAGTTCTTCATAATTGTTCTCTTTGGGATTGTATTCTTATATTTGAAAATGTTGTTTTAATCTCTAGAACATGTTATATTTTTTGTATGATTGAAATTTATTTTTACTTATTTCCAAACAATTGGTTATTCTTAAAAGTTATTGGGAGAAGATCACAATAATGAGTAAAATTAGGAAAGAACACAAAGTACTAAACAGAGAAAAATAAAGAGAAGCAAAAGAGTCACATAATGCAAAAGTTAAGATTGATGTCAACATAATCAGATAAATAAAAGTCATTTAAGATTATACATTGTATAAAGATGGATGTTTATGTTACACAGAGAAAGCTTCCTATGGTCAATGAATGAATTGGATCTCAATTTATGTTTGCTATATAGTTCTAAATTCCTTCATTTCATTAGTTATGTTTAACTTTTTTTTTTAATTCAATAGATGTTGTTGAATATGATCTATCTTACATGTGCTTGATTTTGTATGCACAACAAGTAGATTCTAGTATCTGAATATTTTCTTTTTACATTATAAAAAATAAAGTAGTTTCTTTTCCATTTCAGTTTATTACTTGGGTTCTTTTTATTTTAACAATAATAAATCCATAATTTTAGGTGGTCTTGCTACATCTCATTTGCATATTTGAATTTACTAGGGTCATTGGTATTTTGATACCTATCCTTTATGGGTTGACTTGCAATGTTTGAAACTGATCACATAAATAGATGATCAATCTCTTATCTAGTTGCTTTTATTTTCTGAGTGATTCCATTGATGTGCTTTGACATTTAAGTTCACATAATATCACTTTCAATTTATATATATGAATGAGATAGTTTTCTAGATGAGATACACATCCATGGAGTTATTCGTTGGTAGCAATATGTTAATGCTACTTATGGAACACTTTGTACTTTTTATAATTGTATGTTATCAATGTCAGATCACATGGTTACTGGTTCAGATGTTACCAAGTAGGCACACAATGAGATGAGTGAATTTATTAACCTTATGACAGACATGTTAGAAATGAAAACAAGACTGATAATTCAACTTTCAATATAACTAGTTGGAATGATATCAAAACTTGTTTACAATCTTGTATCCCAATGATTGGAACAAGCCGTTAGCTTATACCCAACTTTTTCTTTTGTATTTATTACCTATTTTTCAGGAATCATTTGTGATAATAAATTATAGACCAACTCGTTATACTCGTTTTGTTTTTTCTTCAGATAATAGGTAGAGGGAGAGAGTTAGGCATGCCGCCAACATTCTGTAAGCTAGCATTATGTACCAATCAAAAGGTTGGATACAAGAGGGCAAAGGTGTATTTTTCAAAGGGGGAGGAGAGAGGTTAACAAAATTTGGTTACCTTGACAACATGTCTAGCCTTTTCCCATATATTATGTAATAAGAAATATGTTTGGTCATTTGCCAAAAAAGGAAAAAAGTTTGGTATACGTGAATGAGAAATATGTTTGGTAATTTACAAGGAAAATAAAATTGATATACCTATATGCAGAATAAATTCTCTAATTCTTTCAGCAATTTTATCAAACATGTGAGATAAATCGTATGCTCAAGACTTTGAAAACTACTTTATAGTGAGCCTATTTAAGGAATAAATAGACAAAAAAAAAAAAAAAAAAGAGGAGAGTGATGATCATGTCATGTCTTTGTTTTCCATTATAGAGTTTGAGTGTGAAGATAGAATGATAAGTGTAACATCAAGAATGAACTAGAAGACTTCTGTTAATTTGCATAGAAAAGAAAAAAAGAGGAGAGTATTGATTCTTGCCCTCATCGGCCCCCTATGCATAGCAACCATTTTAGTCCAACCAATCTGGTCTATTAGGTTACAATCAGCATAAAAAGCTTAAAAGTTTTTCTCCCCCTAGAATCAGAAGCTTCATATAATTTGTGACATCTCGAAACCCGACCTAGGGTTTTTGGACATCAACGGTCCACAGGATCTGTAAGTTCTAGGCGACAATAAACCGAAGTAGCATTCATACAAACATAAGTGTAAGCAAGAGTTAACTAAACTAATATATTATTAAAATTCAAGGTTCAAATATCTAATTCAAATTTCAAACTTAAAGTAAAGTTGAATTAAAGTATGTCTTTAAAGTCTAACTCAAAGTCTATATCATCTAAAAATAAAAATCATTGTCTTCTTCAGATCCATAAGCAATGTCCTCATGGTGATCAACTCTAGGTTCAACATTCACATCATCTCCATAATAGTCCTCACCAACGTCATATGTAAGTTATGAGGGTAAGTCTCTGGGAAAAAACTTAGTGAATAGAATCACAACACTAAACAGGTTTGAAATCACGATCATATAACCAATATCAGAAAAGACATATACAGTATAATATAAAATTTTCAAGAAGATAAAGAACAAGCATACCACACATATTTACATTACTTCATTTATATCGCCGCATAAGTACATATGATGACTCAACAGAAATTAAACAACAATTTCAAAATATCATCTAAGAATGGCCAATGTGTCATAGTACGACATTGCCCCCACTCAACATATAGAAACTTTCAAAAGCTATATAATGTCCTACCTCCCAAAGACTAATTCATACCTCATGAAGGTCAAGTAACAATTAGTAGATCCTGCCGAGGGTAGGTTGCGTTATCTAGTAGTTCACAGTTTCACTAAGGAAAAGTTCAGTGAACCAATCCTCACCTCAACATTATAACGCTAATGTTGATAAGTCGAGATAACAACAATAAAGTCAACCAAGAACAAAAAATATATATAAATACAAATAAGTTCAGAATTCAAGTGTGATCAATACTCTCATTCCACCCTGGTCCGTCTCAATGTGAATATGAAATTAATTTTAGTTTCAGTTTTTGTAAAAGTCATCAAAACAGCAATAATTATAAAAACAAAGCAATGATTAAGGAAGTCTCACATCCTTTTTTCATCAAGGTCGGTAATATAAAGCATCATTATCACAACAACATATCTCATATATCAAAACAGTAAATTTATGTAAACTGGTGTTTTTAAAAATATATGCACAGACAAAAACTTATGTGGTATAAGAATAATGTAATGCACATAGTACACCATTCCATATCATAATCATAACATAACACGTAATATTAGAAACTAACATTATGTAATCACTGCTCCATTTAGAAAATTGTGTTATGTACATACAATGCAAATCATGGAACAAATTCAAATTGTTTCCTCATTCTCTCATCTACATAACATTAGGTTTGTAAAATCATATTTTTAATGACAAAATATCATGAAATTCAAGGTTTAGAATAGATCTACTGTTCATAAAAATCTATTTTGGATAATACTATGAAAATAAGCAAGTTAAAGTAGAGGTTCCACTCACTTTGATGTCGTTCCAAAATTCTGCCTCAGCCTATTTTGCCTACTAACATAGAAAAATAGAAAATAAATATCTTTAAAACTCTAAATATGTTAAAATTAGATCCTATTGAAACCTAACTCATATATACAAGTCTCATATGAAGATCACATAAAATAACCCTTCTTAGGTTAGGTATCAATCTCCCTAAAAAACGATCTTCAAACTGTAATAGATTCTGACCAACGAATTCGAAAAAATTTATTAACCCATTTTCCCAAATCAAATCACTTCCAATTTTTTTAGAGATTTATAAAACCCATGAAATTTTTTACAGTAAAAATATCAGATTAAAATTCGAAGTCTAAATTCTTCCGTCGCTACCGCCATTCTCCGGTACAGAAAACTCCTCTGACAGTGACGGATCTAAGTATATGAATTTTTTTGGTATATCAAATCAACTTCCGAATTTAATAAACTTTTTAGAAGATCTCATAAACACATGCATATACTTCCAGTAATTATTTTAGATCATAAAACAATATCTAACTATTTTTAATAATGTGAACAATCTCAAACTACTGTTTTGTCTGACCCATAAATTACTGTTAACATATCAAAATCTTATTTTCTTTCTCCTTAAACCCATAATCCAAAATTCCAAACCTTTAAATCATGATTAATCCTCCAAGTATAATATAAGAAAATAATTAAATCATGTTAAGAACTCTTACCTTGAAAATCGTTCGAAATCTTTATTCATTTTCTCTTTTTTTTTCTTCTTCTTTCTTCTCCACAATACTTTTTTTTTTGTTCCTTTTGATTTTTCATAAATAGAGGGTAAGTGGCACTAGGGCCACGTTTTTTGCTTCTATTTTCCTTCCCCCAATCATCTCCAACTCTATCTCTACCATTCCTACTTCATCTTCAACTCCTTCTATTCCTTTATTATAGTCATAGTTGATCTCCAACTCTTTCTCTCACTTATCCTATCTTATCTTACTTACTTTATGCACAAGCTTATCCAAATTTCAAATGGTGAGTCCCAACTTTATTAGGAAAGCCTTTATTTGTTAATTATTAATTAACAATAATTAATTAGTTAGGGTTGTTAGTTAATTAGGCATTATCCACTTATTATCTAATTATCCATGTGGATAATAAGTTAATATGTATATATATATATATTCGTGTTACTTCGTCTGCACTGGTTTGTACACGAATGCGTGAGTTATACCGAGTACTCAATAAATTATGGACCACTTCAAATCTTCGTTTTTCGAGAGGGATGATCAACTCCATAAATATCGATCAAAACTTGAACCCTTGTATAGTTATGCAATTTAAAAATGCACAACAATTGAAATGGGTAGTCCGTATTGGTATCAGATCTATTCCCATGTTCCGATCTTTCCATTTTATGTACCCATTTATATATATATATATATATATTCTTAATTAAATAATTCCATATTAGAGTTGACATTATAATCATGTAATTAACAGAAGAGTCAAATTATAGTCTATTGGCAAAATGGTAAATTAGGATTCAAGAGCAAAATGGTAATTTCTAAGGTAAAAACCCTAAAATTATTCTACATTGTAGTTACATCTAATGGATGAGTTTTAACACTTATTAAGGATCGATGCAACCTCAATGGTCTGGTATCCCTACTTTAAGTCATCCTGACCTACAATGGTCAAAAGACAAAGATACCCCCAGTCAGATTTCAGGGTATTACATAACTTTTCTATATTCTCTACAATTACAAATAAGTCATGAACAATAATTGTAAATTTTGGTCAATTTATCAGTAACTAGGACTTCCAAAGACTTGGGGTATTGTTTCAGACCATCTATTATATTGACCCCTTTATATGACAATCTCACATCCCACTAGATAAAAATATAATGAAAAATTACTTGATTATCCACTTTTGGGTTTCACTTTACAAAATTACCCGAGTTGTATTTCACTTAACAAAAATATTCAAAATAATATCTGGGTTTACAAAACTACCCAAAATAGTGATCCTCCTCCATCATCTTATATGTTTTGACATTAACTCCATGTTCGTGAATGCTGCATCCGAGTCCAGTCACCATATTCCTCCACCTCCCGATGAGCAAACATTGTCGCCTTTACCACCAGTATTTTTGCCCAGAAGGTCTTCATTTTCAATTGGAGCAGCACATTGTTGTATAAGATGTGGTACCCATGGATTCTGTAGCAGTCCACTTTGTTCTTGAAGAACTTCAGCAACAGGTGGTCACCAATCAGGTTTTGGCACTGCGATGGCTGCAACCTCGTGAGTAGCAGAATCCGGTCATTCTCTCCTATGGCAAATGATGGGTGGTGCTTCAGCCATTCTTTTTGTTTCTCGTCTGAGTTCTTCATTAGTTTCCTGCCCTCTACTAAGTAATTGAGCTGGGGTCGTTGTAGAAGGTTGGAGTAGGTGGGTTGTGGTATAGGTTAACACCCGCCACAGTCCTTCTCGGTGAAGACCTCCTAGGTGGTAGTATTCTTCGTATAACTGATGTAGAAAATACATCAGGGCTAGGACTGGGTTTAAAGTATATGAAAGACCAGAGAGCTCAGACGAGTAGCAAACTCGCCATGACAGCTCCGATAAAAGTGATCTTGTGGCCTCTGTGGATCCAGTTTGATTCGAGGCATTTGAGACTTACTCTATTTTGGTCTCTTCTTATGAAGTTAGGATAGGTATGAATGATTCCTCATGGATTTAAAGGAGCGAGGAGTTTTTTTTTTTTTTTTTGGAATAGATAAGGGCGTTGTGGAGAATACGGCTATGAAGCCCAAAGGCGCTCTTCTATTGAGCCAAACACCCACAGGCTGTGGATGAGGGGTGAGTGTTCTGAGAAGGCGAGGTGGTCACGTTTGGAAGGTGAGCTGGTGAGTGCAGGGCAAGAGAGAAGGAGGACATGGGAGGTGTTGTGGTGATATCAGTTGTTATGGCGGTCGTGGCGACAATGCTATGTTGAAGAGGAAGGTGGGGTTAGTGATCCAAGGATGGTAGAAAGAATTAGGGGTAAAAATGTCAAAACAAGTAGGAAAATGAAGGAGAATCACTATTATGGGTGGTTTTGTAGACCCAAACATTATTTTATATATTTTTGTTAAGCGAAACGCAACTTGGGTAATTTTGTAATGTGAAACCCAGAAGTGGGTAATCAAGTAATTTTCCCAAAATATAATTGCATGTTGGAGTGGTTTCTCACATGAAGGAATCAATGACTCTTGCTGGAGATCATACCACAAGCTCCACCGCCGATCCAACTAAATGATAACAACCAGCGGTGGAGGAAGCGAAGGGGTCGATTTGTGTGATAAAGCCGCAAGTGGTACCTTTTATCATAGTGTCCTCGACTACATCATCTACCTGACATTGTATCGCTTCACCTTTTGGTCCTTTCGTGCCTGGCCTTCCTAGGAAACCATCACCAAGGGAAGACGACGAAAATTACAAATCCACGCATACATGAAATGGAATTGCTCTCTAGGTTCGTTGCTAGGCTAACTTAACAGGTTGGGTTGTAAGTTTGGCACTCACGGTCCAAACCTGCCCTGAGCCTAAATAGGGCTTGGGCTAAGATTTTTAAACTTCAGGATGGATTGGGATTGAAAAACATTGACTCTGGGTTAGGGTTGGGTTAGGCTATAGTTGAGCCCCAGGTCCAGCCCAACCCGGCCATGATTTTAACCTTGAATTACATAATATAATTTAGGGTTATCATTCTATCATTTTATTCAAAATAATGAAATCTAGAATGGTCAATTAGAGTTAACCTGATCTTGGCAAAAATCAGGGCCAACTCGGCCTAATCAGGGTGAATTAGCATCGAGTTAGGTTGGCATGAGCCTGACAGGATTGGACCTAAGAATGAACCCGACAGGATTGAGTTGGGCTTGGGCTGAGTTTTGGGGACCTAGGGTTGGGCTGGAGTTATAAGAAACCTGGCCCAACCCGGCCATGTTTCACCCCTAACAACATGTGTTTAAGGCCAAACAGAAGTGCTCCACAACGTTATCTGTCTTTTCAAAATTGATTGTTTTAACTTTTAATATACTTTTTTTTTTCTCTTTTGATTTCTTGAACAACCAAACATAGCCTAATAGTAGTATTAGGAATAGTTTTTCTTTGCTAGAAACAATAGGAGTAGTTGAATCCTAAGTATCCAATGGTGTAGACTAGGGGTGAAATAGGGTCCGATTCTTAAAACCTAGCCCAACCCTAGGTCCATAAATTCAATCCAGGCTTGACCCAATCTTGTCGAGCTCATGCTTAGACCCCAACCCTATCGGGTTCATGCAAACCCAACCCCAACTCTAATTAACCCTAATTGGGTTGGGTTGCCCTAATTGACCCTGACGTTTGCCAAGGTCGGGGTACCGTTGGTTGACCCTGTGTTTTTCCATTTGTATCATATGCATTAAAAAAATTTACAAAAGAAGTACCAATATATCAAATGATCAATATACAATTAAAATTATGATGTGCAACACAATAATAGATGTTTAGAACACCTGACCATAAGAATCATTGGCCCAAATTTCATTATTCCGAATAAAATGATATGGTGATAACCTTAAATTATATTATACAAATCATGATTAAATCAAGGTTGGGTTTATCCTATACATTTATTAATTGATAAAGAGTAATAGTAACGGTTCTCTGCGAACATTTTAACGGCTTTTTGATAATGACTCCCTGAACATCTGATTGTCGACGCTTGAATCCCAGTCCCTTCTAAGGTAGTGGCAGCTGCAGTAGGAATTGAGCCCCAAACCAAGCAGGTAGATATCTTAACTAATCTCTCATAGATTTTCTCCCTCCCATTCCCCTTCCTCTGTCATTGCCTTACTGCTTTACCCACCTCCATCTGACGATTACCTATCTCCCCTATTTTCTCTCCTGATTTTCCTTACCTATTTTCTCTCCCGATTTTCCTCACTTGTTTTCTCTCTTGACTTACCTCGCCTATTTCTTCTTCCAAATTTCCTTCGCAGATCGTCTCTAACGTTTCCCCCTCCTTCTCTTTCCTTATTCTACCCTCAATCGATTTCCCTCTCCTTCGTTGGCCTACCTATTTTCTCTCCCGGCTGAACTCACCTATTTTTTCTCCTATCTCTTACCAGCTCTCCTTACTACCTCCTTGAGCGCTAAACCCCTACCAACCAACTGCTTCTCTTGACGTTCACTATCGATTTCTCCTCCTTCTCCTCCCTACTTTAACCTCAGTTGATCACTCTCTCCATCGACCCTCCCCCTCCTAGCCCTATCTCTCCTCAATAGTCCCCTCTTGCGATTCCTCAATTCCCCCAACCCTACACGACTCCCCCTTCCTACTGATTCTCTCTCCACTCCGCCTGTATTGCCCAATTACGTCACTCTCCTCCTTCTACCCGCCTCCCTTGATACCTACCCATAGCAACCCTGCAAACTTGCTTCCCCTCCCAGAAACCTATCTACAACCCTGCAATCTACTTGGGTTGAGTTTTGGGGACCTAGGGTTGGGCTTCCCCAGCCCATCCCGGCCATGTTTCACCCCTAACAACATGTGTTTAAGGCCAAACAGAAGTCCTCCACAATGTTATCTATCTTTCAAAATTGATTGTTTTAACTTTTAATATATATATTTTTTCTCTTTTGATTTCTTGAACAACCAAACATAGCCTAATAGTAGTAGTAGGAATAGTTTTTCTTTGCTATAAACAATAGGAGTAGTTGAATCCTAAGTATCCAATGGTGTAGACTAGGGGTGAAATAGGGTCAGGTTTCTTAAAACCTAGCCCAACCCTAGGTGCATAAAATTCAATCCAGGCTTGACCCAACCTTGTCGGGCTCATGCTTAGACTCCAACCCTATCAGGTTCATGCCAACCCAACCCCGGCCCTACCTAACCCTAATTTGGGTCAGGTTGCCCTAATTGACCCTGACGCTTGCCAAGGTCGGGCTATCGTTGGTTGATCCTATTTTTTCCATTTGTATCATATGCATTAAAAAAGTTTACAAAAGAAGTACCAATATATCAAATGATCAATATACAATTAAAATTATGATGTGCAACACAATAATAGATGTTTAGAACACCAGACCATAAGAATCATTGACCCAAATTTCATTATTCCGAATAAAATGATATAGTGATAACCTTAAATTGTATTATATAATTAATGATTAAATCAGGGTCGGGTTTATCTTATATATTTATTGATTGATAGAGAGTAATAGTAACGGCTCTCTGCGAACACTTTAACGGATCTCTGATAACAGCTCCCTGAACATCTGATCACAGACACTCAAATCCTGGTCCCTTCTCAGGTAGTGGCAGTGGCGGTAGGTATTGAGCCCTAAACCAAGCAGGCAAATATCTTAACTAATCTCTCCCATATTTTCTCCCTCCCATTTCCCTCTTCCTCTGCCACTGCCGTACTGCTTTACCCACCTCCGTCCGACGATTACCTATCTCCCCTATTTTCTCTCCTGATTTTCCTCACCTATTTTCTCTCCAATTTTCCTCACCTATGTTCTCTCCTGACTTACCTCACCTATTTCTTCTCCCAAATTTCCTTTGCCGATTGTCTCTAATGTTTCCCCCTCCTCTTTCCTTATTCTACCCTCATTCCCCCTCCTTCACTAGCCTACCTATTTTCTCTCCCTGCTTACCTCACCTATTTTTTCTCCTGTCTCTAATCGACCCCCCTTACTACCTCCCTGAGCGCTAACCCCTACCAATCGACTGTTTCTCTTGATGTTCACTACCGATTTCTCCTTCTCCTTCCTACTTTAACCTCAACTGATCCTCTCTCCATCGACCTTCCCCCTCCTACCCTATCTCTCCTCAACAGTCACCTCCTGCCATTCCTCCATTCCCCCAACCCTACACGAGTCCCCCTTCCTACCGATTCTCTCTTGACTCCGCCTATATTGCCCAATTATGTTATTCTCCTCCTTCTACCCACCTCCCCTGATACCTTCCCATAGCAACCCTACAAACTTGCTTCCCCTCCCAGATAACTACTGCCAAAAAAAAAAAACTATTGTTTCGGGCTGCACACCACCTCTGCTGCCATTGACGATCGTACAACAACATATGGGGTTAGGGATTTCTGGCAAGGCACTGACTAGCATCCAAGCTACCATAGTTCATAGTACTTTGAGTAGTAAGGGACACCTCTTACACTTTTCCCTTTATTTTCTTAGTCTTGGGAAGTTTACGTACTTACTTATAGCTGCCTTCGACTACTCTTCTACTATAGTCATCCTGGTCGATCTCTTTTATATTTGTGTTCCTGTGTGCATATTGGTGTCTTATTGCCTGCATGCTATGGTGTAGTTGGATAGTATCTTATATGTTATGCTGTCCTATTGAGTTGACGGTTTGCACATTTGCTTCTAATTCCCATTCATTCTAGTATTTATATATTTATATTTATATCTTTACTACTGGTGCATCAGGTAGGCAGCTGGCACAGTATCTAGTTATACCCAGCCAACCACTCTTGTATGGATCCTATTTTTATTTTACTACATATCTCTTGACTACTTATTACTTTTCTCTTAGTCTATAATATGTCTTGTGGCTCTAATCCTGTGGGTAAGCGTAGATTTAGATTTGCATCAAGGAACTTTGGATCTCTGATGGGTAAGAGTATGGAGTTGATTGATGTTATGCAAAAAAGAATGATTAATGTTGCATGTATTCAGGAAAACGAAATGGAAAGGTAGTAAAGCTAAGGGGTTGGATGACTTCATGTCACACCCCGTTCACACTGAACCGGGCCAGTGACCGAGTTAACCCCGGTTAACCCAAACCTGCCAGGATCATTAGATATTGTATTCCACCACAGCATATGCACAACTAATATAAGTTCATCAGATCAGCGGAAGACTAAGTTTTACCTGTGAATAAATCCCATATACTTGATACCCGAATTGTGATACAATAATTATATACATGTGGGCCCGAAGGCATGATAATTACACAATGAAAGTACAATTCATATATCAAGTATATACAGGAAATCATCAAAACAATCAGAGTACACAGCTCGGCTCGGTATCAAGGCTAGAGCTCAGCTCGGCATCAAGGGTTGAGCCCAACTCGGCATCACGTAGTAGAGCTCAGCACAGCCTCAAAGGTAGAGCTCAGCTCGGCCTCAGAACTGCTGTCCCGTAGCACAGCTCTCGCACGAGCAGTCAGTGCCATGTTCTAACTCCTCAGGGGTCCACCAGTCCTCTTCAGGAAACTCGACTGTGGGACCCACCCCATACTCCTCAAATGTATGACCTGCAAAATCATCTAAAAAGGGGTGTACAGGTGGGATGAGCTCACTAGCTCAGTAAGTGGTAAGATGGACCATACACAGCAGTCCACACATCAAAACACATCATATGCACTACATGCCATGCCATTCATTTTAAATCACATCCACCTAAACAACATTACTAAGTCCTTGGTTTTAGTGCTACTACAACCACAGTGCGCGTATACTCCAGGTACGAGCTGCGAACTCCCTCCCGCGATACGCCCATAGGGCTGTCGAAGAAGGCCCACCGTGAGTACTCAAAAAAGTAAAGACAATGCCGTCCACCGGCTCTCAACAGAAATGTAAATGACTAAAAATAAAGGTGTTGACTCCAGCAATTTAAAAGTAGTACGATTGGCCCTCTTGAATGTACCACCGGGGTTGCCGACTGTCCTACATGACCCGTCGGGCGTTATGTCTAACCGCCACAGTGACCTGACGACCGCGACCACTGCTTCCCCCCAAATGATAACCCAACACCTTAACCCCTGTTGGGAAGGGTCGTAGCACGGGATGGTGAAAATCCTAATACCGCATGCTCCTATATGACAATAGTACGATTGCATAGTGCCTCCGTGTCCCATTCTACGGGCCACCAATGTACTCGTTTCCAAGTCGACTACGGCATCTAGTCTATCAATGCATCATGCACAATGATGTCCACATTCAACATATAAACATCTCATTCAATTGGCATTTAGAAAGTAAACATAGCACATATGCACATCAATGTGTGGGATGACTAGACTACATAGCATATTCATGATGGCATGACTAGACTAGATATATTTAAATGAATGCCAAACAATGCCTTGAAATAAGGCCAAACATCCTCTCCCCACTTACCTGTAGTGTACAAGGATTCCCGTTCGGTACGGGTGAGATCCGGTGCGAATCGGGTAGGATTTGGTGAACCTAACATAATTGAGCGGGGTTAGTACTTCACCATTTTAGGATCAAAATTAATGAAATCCGATGACAAAATCGTGTTTAGAATGTCAAAAGAAGGTCACACGTCCGATTTGGGTCCAATCGGACATAAGGATCACCCTCGGGGCCACACGGGTGGGTCAGACAGGTGGGCTGTCTGGCCCACCGGTCCTACCCACCGGTTGGGACCAGCGGGTAGGGGCCCGCCGGTATGGCCCACCGGTTGGGGCAGGGGCCCCTGCTAGGACCGGCGGGTAGGATGGCCCGCCGATTGGGCCCACCGGTTGTGCCCGAAGGCCCCCCTGCCTTCTCAGGTGGGTGCCCACAGGCGGGTAAGGGCCCACCGGTTGCACCCACCGGTCTTGGCGGGAAACACCCTGTTTCTTCCCAACTTTCTCCATTCTTTGGGGATTCAAATGGGGCTTTTCCCAACCCATTCCTCACACCTTCAAGGTTTTATAGGATGGTTCTAACCTAGATCTAGGTTAGATTCAAGGGATGGGAAACCATCTTACCTTCTTTGCTCAAGAACAACCTCAAACCCTCCAAATCACTTCAAACCCACAATGCTTCTTCCACCTTGTCAATATCTCTTCAAATCCTTCAAGATCAACACATAAATCATCTATTAAACCTTAGATTCATCATTTCAAAGGGGATTTACAAGATCTCAAGAAACCATACTCGAATCAAGGGTTTAAAGCTTGGGTATGGTGAATGTTCACAAAACCCAACTTTGCTTACCTCTAACTGTAGATCTAGAGTTGAAGATCACTCTCCCGGCGTCGGAATGGGAAGATCGAGCTTCGGCGCCGCTGAAATCCCTCTTTTCTTCCTCTTCCTTCTCTTCCCTTCTTCTTCCCTTTCTTTTCTCTCTCCTCTTTACTATCCTCACCAACATACGGGGGTCATAAATGGAAAGAAAATAAAGTCATAAAGCTATATATATAATTTCTAAATAAGTGAATAGTGCACATGGATGGGTCACTCAGGTGGGTGGGTGCACCCACCTGTCCGCCCACCTGAGGGCCAAAACTTGGGATTTTGACAGGGTTCGGGCCTTGGCACGAACCCCACCCCTGGCATACGATGTAGCATACGTATATACCTTAAAATATGAATATAATACCTGTTTTATCCAGTACATGGCCTTATGGTAGGTGCATGTACACGGCTTGGGCACTCCCGTCTCTTCTGGCATTGGCTCGGACTTGTCGGGCCAGCCGGTGTTTAAGGTCACCCGTGCCATCATAGCCCATAAGGAACTCGCTCTAATTTCCTCTGGCTCGGTTCCTGCATGGTCAAACCAGTTCAATCGCGAAATCAGACCGGGTTTAAGAAGCAGGGTATTACATACATAGGCATTTCCCATCTTGTGCATACCACATTGGGGTTGGACCTGAGAAGAGCAAGAGTTTGATCATCTTCAGCATCGAGAATGGGTGGATGGTTAGAAGCACTAAGTGTTGGTCACCAACCAAATGGTCCTAAACTTGAAAAGCTTGGTATCTTTCGTAAAGAAGTAACTGTTCATCCACCCATGGATTGAGGTGGACATAGAGTCTAGAATCAAGATCTCCCTAGACTAATGCTTGAAGTAGAATCACCTTGGGAAGGAAGGATGCCCATCTGAAGGAAGCAGTTTATGAACAACCCCACTGAAGGTCTTCGCTTTCACCTATAACACTTGACCAAAAAGCTCAGTATGCACCTCCCGACGTTGGGCACGAGCTGGGTAGGGACGATCTTGTAGTACCAAAATACCCAGGCTAGGAAAATGTTAACCGGGAGATGGAAACCAGCCCTGAATGCATCTTTGTGAAGACAAACCTACCCCTCCTGGCCATTGTTCTCTCTCTCATTGTTGGTCAGTGATTGAGAAATAAAGTAATATCGCAAGTGCAAGGATCGTGTGTAGATGTGGGTAGATCACAGGGAAGTGAGCTTTTTGAGAATTTCAGTTTAACCTAGGCCGAATGTATTAACTAATGGGATTGTCACAATTAAAGTAAACTAAACTAACAATGGTGAAAGACAAGAATCAACTTTGAAATTAACTTAAACTAACTTAATTAACATGCAATAATAAAGTGAAACTAAGATTAAGGTAAGAATGAATTAATGAACCTAAAATTATGCAAGCACTAGAGGTATGAAATTATGATGTGGGGAAGCACTTGGGAATTATAATCCACCATGAAATTTATGAACAATCTACAAAAATTTTTGCCCTATATCGCATGCTGGAATAGGTCAATAGGAAATATGGATTTTTAATCTAATATGTTGCATGAGTTATTCAACACATACATAGTATTAGATTATAAGTAAGAACGTATTAGAAGTTGGCAATTAGGCATACGGTAGGTAATCAGTGGCATACATAATTTTGACTTTGTAATAGGGTTTTAGTTACATGAAATTATAAAAATGGGCATCAATTGCGTACAAGTTACTCTTCATCTCATGGTTTCGTCTAATCTCCAAGTTGTAGGATTTAGTTAACCATAACGATGAAGAAAGATGAAAAATAACTAGAAGATAGACAAGACATGATATTGAATTAAATCTGAAATTAAAAAGGGAATAAAAGGAAATACTTTACTAGAATATGTACTGCAGAATCCAAACTTAAGAACTCCAAATGCCAAACTTCAACTTCAATCTTTACTTACAATGTACTCAAGAGAAAAGAAAAAAACTCATAAGAAAAAGCTCTAAAAAGTTCATTCTCAAGTTGTGAATTAGGTTCCTATATATTGGCTAGGAAAAGGAAATATACTAACAAGAGAAGAGAGAGTGAGAGTTAGAAACAAAATAGGAAAGAGAAAGATACTTGCAAGAGAAGAAAGATGGAAAGAAAGAAGGAAACCAAGAAGAAATAGGAATGGGAAAAAAAGAGTAATGTGTGGGAGAGAGGAGCATGGATTTAGCGGATAGTATCGATATCGGTATTGGTATCGGTATCTATTGATACTGATTCGGACCGGATCAATGGGTATTGGTCGATTTTTCCCGTGCTTTTTTTTTTTTAAATTACTAACTTTTTACTATTTTACCCCTGAAACAATACGGATAATCGATCGGGATCGATTAGGGATCAAGGATCAGTCTCAGTCAATACTGATCCGATACGGCCGATGCGAGACCAATACTTGAAACCATGGAGAGGAGATATATTTTGAATTTATTTTTCTTTAAATTATAAATTTCAACTTAAATTCTAACTTATCAAAAAATGGTTTTTCAGCTATATCTCTCCATCCTTACCCCGAACTGACTCGACCTGAGAACTAAAGATGCATCATTTTAAATTACGATTGTAACGAGTCCAATATCCAATATGTTCCGAAGAACTTCTCAATTTTCAAAATTACCATCATGCCCTTACACTTCTCTTCTCAAACTTGTGCAAGTCCTCTCTTGTCAGATTCTTCTTTGTTCTCAATCTCTTAGTCAAACTTCTAATTTGAGGTGAAGTTCTTCCTTTGCCCTTGATTGATTTAGTAAAATTTCTTTCTATCTTGCCTTTGATCACATGTGAGTCAATCCATGGGTAGACTAGTGTCTAGATTGCATCGAATCCTCCCATTTAGCATCTTTTATGTGCATGATCCTGTAACATGCAAATGTGAGAAAATCACATGATATTTAGTCACTTTTATTGTCGATCTAGAATCAAAATACTCAATTAAAATTGCAATGATGTATAAAATACGGCCTAATCAATCAGAACCCTCAACTCAACAAAATCATGGATACGGAACTACTCCCTAAGAGGCCGGTCCGCCTTGGTGATTACCGAGATCACCTCGTGAACACTCATCTTCATAGTGAGATCATTCTTGGGATTAGAGTTGAGTTGGATTTTCCCTCTACTCAGGGGGCACGCTTCGAAGCAGTGAATCACAGGTCTTTAACAAGGCTCCAAGATTGATTCTCCTGGGGAATCTTTTTCCCAACATTACCAGGACTAGACATTGAAGGAGAAACATAGAAGGATGGAGAAGACTTACTAGTTCGAAGATTGAAGGAACTCAAGTGAAAGTTGCAGAATCAACCCTGGAGAGGGACGCAAGAGACAATGCTAACTCAAAAACATACTCATAGAAAGAATAGATGAAGAAAAAAACATGGTCGTTGGGCTGAGCAGCAAGTTGTAGAGTTGCAGCATGCCGATGAGAAGAGCTTGGGTCAGAGATGGATTAGGTAAGAAGAATCAGAGATAGAAGAAGACGATAAAGGGCCCCCCTCGATATTTATACTAAGGATGAAGCACACATGTTTTCAATACAGCCGTAATTCCTTCAATGAGAAGGGGCTAATGATGAAATTTTAGCATTACGATGTAACAGTTGCTTCTCGAGGCACACCTGTCTGATGACGTTGCCAAACAAAATTTAATGAACCAAAGGCCCACATGCAAAATTTCGAATCTGCAGAACAAGTGATGCACTGAGCACAAGTCCCTCCATGTGGTTGCCTTGAACCACGAAGGTGAGATTCAAGC
>NW_024868123.1:120630-125540 GCF_013358625.1 Macadamia integrifolia
TGGTCTTGGCCTTCTGCACAATCTGGCCATATTCGGTCAAATCTAAGACCTCAAGTACAGACCCAATAGAGGCTTTTAGGCCTTTTAGGAACCTTGCTGCCTTCTCTTTAGCTGTCCTCATATGCCTTGGGGCAAAATGGAACAAACTCTCGAATTGTTGTTGGTACTCAAGGACAGTCTTACCTCCTTGAGTTAAGGCCATGAACTCAGTCTCCTTTCGGTCTCTGAAACTGCGCGGATAATGGTTGTCCAAGAACAACTCCTTGAACTGCTCCCAAGTGGGTTCTGGATGAGCAGCCAACAATATAGGCTTGGAGGCTTGCCACCAAGAATTTGCCTCTTTCTTGAGTTGCAAACCAGCACAAATGAGTTTCTGTGCATCCGTGCACTCAAGCACCTCAAATATCTTCTCTAATTCTTGGATCTATTGATCCGGTTCCAGAGGATCACTCCCCACCTTAGAGAATACAGGTGGTAAGTTCCTCTTGAATGACTCCACTACCCTCGACATATTACTCATCGACGGGAAGTTAGGAGCATAAACAGGATAATAGGAGTATGGAGGAGGCATCCCATACTGAGGAACACCGAATGGTGGGATTGGAGGTGTAACTCCCACTTGTGGTCCCATTCCTAACCCTACAGGCGGGTCCTATGGAGTGAGTACCCGGGGAGGTTGACCCGGTTGAGAAAAGTCCAACTGTTGCTGGATAGCAGTCATAAATGCTTGCTGTTGCTGAAGCATTTGTTGCTGAAAAGCTTGTTGGGACTGCTGAATTAGTGTAGCAACATCTCCCGGTGTAATGACCGGTGGAGGGTCCGGGAGTGTAGTCATAGGTGGGTCCCCATGTGCCCCACCCTGACCAAGGGTCTCTGGAGATAGTGGAGGTGAGGTACGCCCCACAGAGCGGGACCTCCTGGGATTTTATGGTCGACCGACCGGACGAGGACCCCGTGAGGTACCTCAGGCATTAGTACCGGATCTGGTACGTACCATCGTATCCCTGTGCCTGGAACATATCACACACCATTTTGGTTAAACACCGTAGAATTGATTTCGGTACACAATCATATGCCATCACATAAAGTGTTGTAGTGTATGATAGCCTGTAAATAACCGCAACTTAATTCCAAGATACAGGGCAAAAGCCCCAACAGATATGTCAATGGTCCCACTTGACCATAGCACATTAATCATAGGAATAATAATCAATAATGAGAATCAATGTCATCATGCTAGGAGGAGAGAAGGGAAGAAAAGAGGAAAAATTTTTTTTTTTTCCAAATTTCCAAATTTTCACAACCGGTGGGCTGCACCGGCGGGTAGCCCGCCGGTCGAGCCCACCGGTCCTAGTGCCTCACACCGGCGGGTGGCACCGGTGGGTAGGGGCCCACCGGTTATACCCGCCGGTCTTGCCGGTGTAAAAACACGAACCGGGCCCTACAGGCCCTGTTCTGTTTGTCTCTTTCCCCGTCTCCTTTCTCTTTCTTCCTTTCTTCCTTGGGCGATCTTGGAGGTCTCCTCGGCGCTTCTACTCGCGAGTCTACCCATCCACTCGGCGCTTTAGAGAAGAGTCAACTCTCCCTCCTTCAAGTAAGTTCCTCCTTTTTCTTTTCTCAGAATTTCCATTTGGGGTAGAATGCATGCATAAGCTTTACTTTTTAGGTTTCCTTTTCATATTTTTCACCATAGAATAGTATTTCCATGTGATTGTGATGCTTCTACTATGGTCATTTGTAGCTTATAGGAATTTTATCTCTTCATTTGGAGAAAACCCCAAATCATGCCCTAGGTTTCCAAATTTGGGGGTTTCTTGAATTTTTTTTACTCCTTTTCTCCAATTGATAACTCCTCTGTGATGCATTCCATTTGATTTGTGCTAGATATGCTTTAGATTGCATGAATCATCCATTATGCTTGGAATCCCCATGTATTTCCATGAAAATCCCTCTTTTTGTATTGGTTTCCTTGATTTTCATCCCATACTTGTATTCATGGAACTCCATAGTCTATTTGGGTATGTTCTTGCACTTTCATGATCTCGCTACTATGGCATTTCGTCTTAGTCCCATGGTTTCTGGTTGTTCTCCATTATGTTCGAATTTGCGCATTGGAATTGAATTCCCTCATGTTATTTATGCTCTTTGCTTTTGCTGTCATTTTACTGTTTTGGCATGTTTCTCTGCGTTGTCACCTACCGTGCATTATGTCCATTAGCTCCCTATCGTTTCTAGCTTGTCACCGTTCCCATTTTGCATGAATTTGGTTTTGGATTTCCCCTTTTTAATGCTGCTGTCAGTTTCCTTGCTGTACTCACCCTATTTTCTTTTCTTCTTGCCAGGATGTCATCTCGCACCGGTAAAGGACCATCATCCTCTGGCGTACGACGCAAGACCACCGCTTCTAAGCGGAAGAGTGCAGAGACCAACTCTTCAGCCCCTCGCACAGGGAGACCCGGACCTGCCTGGTCTAACCCTTCAGACTATGATGAGGAGCACTTCCTTAGTGCAGAGGCAGCAGCCAACTGGCCTAACTTCCTGAAGGGGTCAGTGATGATGGAGAAGACCGTGGTAGTCGAGGACTTCCACAAGGCTCGACTTCAGGAGAGGTTCTCAGCATTGGGCTGGGACTCTATTCTTCATGTAGATCGACCATGCTACGAGTAGCTAGTCCGTCGGTTCTACTGCAACCTGGAGGTGTCGTATCCGTACGGGGAGTTCACCATTAGCAGCTTGGTGAAGGGGGTGGACATCCAATTGACGGTGGGTACCTTGGCCAGCATCCTGGGTATATCGGCAGCTGGACACCGATACTACAGTCCTCCCAGGAGTAAGCCTCTGGGACCGTTCATGAGCCTGGCAATGCCGGACTTCATCTACAAGACTATCTACGGTAGCAGCACCCGTCCGGAGTCCGAGACGTCTTTCTACCCTGAGGTTCGCTTATTTACCCGATTGGTCCAGTTCAACCTGCTCCCCAGAGGAGGTCATCGGAACCAGGTGGGTTTCATGGCGGCTTTCATCGCTTTCTGCATCTTCACAGCCGCGGAGGGAGGCGGCGAGCACTTGTGCCTCCCCTACATTATCCTCAGGACGATGGAGCACCACACTTCCCACCCTGAGGATGGAGGATTCCCCTATGGTAGGATCCTTACTAGGATCTTCGAGTTCTTCGGGGTGGACTTGAGCGGCGAGGAGGGGAAGACTCGGCTGATAGGTTTGACCAGAGTAACCTCCTGAGGATGGGTCTCCAGACCCTCATGGATTCACCTCCGAGATCAGGAGCTCAGAGAGGTAGGGGTAGGAGGGCTACCCCTATGGAGGATGTCCACATGAAGGAGGAGTCCAGCGGGGATGATGAGGACTATGTTCCTCAGGATGAGGAGGAGGATCTGATGGGTGGTGGCATCCCTGAGGAGGCACCTCAGGAGTCGAGAGGTCCTGGTCCCAGTTCTTCCAGAGCTGCAGCCTCACCACATAGAGCTCCACCACTGGGGAGTGGTGCCTACGACTTTGAGGGCATGATGTCCTCCATGCGGGCCTTGCAGGATGGCCAGGTTCAGCTACTGAGGCGGCTGGACGAGATTGCCTCCAGGGAGGAACGCATTCTAGAGAGGCAGGCCACCTTGGAGGATTCCTTCCTCCGGCTGGGTCAGGACTTAGACACCACGGCCAACGCTATCTCAGTAGATTTTGGCCGGCTTCATAGGGAGGTACGGCTGGTGAACGCGAGGTTTGACTATTACGATCACCGCCTCGACGTCAACTCTAGGCCTCCGGCGAACGTGGTGATCATCGATGATGATGACGATGACCAGTGAGGGCTTGGCTTGCCCACACCAGCTGTTTACCTGTTTTCCCTTTTCATAGACCTTGTTGTATATTTCATTTCTTATCATTCCTTGTATTTACGCTGTAACTGGTTTCATTTATGGAATGATATATTTTTGGATAGTGGATTTTGTGGTGGAATCAGATGTTAAACACTTGTGTCGTTTAATTGTGTATTTGCTACTTTTGGTCATTGTTATATCATATTATCTGTTGTTTATTAGGTATTTGTGTAAAATTTTTTGGAAATCCCATTTTACGCCGTTATGCTGCCGAAATTTCGTCGAAATAGTACTCTATAGGTTATATCACCAACCTAATCCCCTTTTACCTATACTCACGCATGCCATGAATGCAACATATAATGCAACCCATTTTTATACTTTCTTTCTTTGGCTTTTAATCTTTAAAGCTTTTATATTAACCCAACCCCATTTCCCTATTATAGAGTCTACTGGATTCTAATGGTATGCTGTGAGTGGAGCAGAGCATAACGCTCTGATACCACCGTTTATCACACCCCGTTCACACTGAACCGGGCCAATGACCGAGTTAACCCCGGTTAACCCAAACCTGCCAAGATCATCAGATACTATATTCCACCACAGCATACGCACAACTAATATAAGTTCATCAGATCAGCGGAAGACTAAGTTTTACCTGTGAATAAATCCCATATACTTGATACCCGAATTGTGATACAATAATTATATACATGTGGGCCCGAAGGCATGATAATTACACAATGAAAGTACAATTCATATATCAAGTATATACAGGAAATCATCAAAACAATCAGAGTACACAGCTCGGCTCGGTATCAAGGCTAGAGCTCAGCTCGGCATCACGTAGTAGAGCTCAGCACGGCCTCAAAGGTGGAGCTCAGCTCGGCCTCAGAACTACTATCCCGCAGCACAACTCTCGTACGAGCAGTCAGTGCCGTGTTCTAACTCCTCAGGGGTCCACTAGTCCTCTTCAGGAAACTCGACTGTGGGACCCACCCTATACTCCTCAGATGTATGACCTGTAAAATCATCTAAAAAGGGGTGTACAGGTGGGATGAGCTCACTAGCTCAGTA